>NC_088925.1:21502500-21667500 GCF_038396675.1 Hydra vulgaris
TCATAAATAATAAAAATTTTACACAATAATTATTATTTTAAGTTTTATTGCATAAAAATTATTATTTTTTAACAAATAATTAAATTAACCCATTTTTTCATGGTTTTTGTCAAAAAAAAATTTCAAGAAATTTTTAACAAAAAATGATAAATATTTTTGAAATTTTTATAAAGTTTTGCTTCTTTTGAGACCCAACATGACATACATTTAAAAAACTTTTTTTTCTTCCGTTTAGGGTCTCGTTACAAGTTTCAGACTTGTAACGAGAGAACCATTAAAAAGTTGTAAGAATAGAGACAGATCAATTTTTAAAAGTATGGGGCGTTTGATGCACCCTAATATACATAATAGCATAAACAAGAAATAATTATGTTTGTCCAATTTTTTTAGTCAATTTACAATTAATTAATAAATATTAAGTTAAGAAAAGTAAAAAAAAAATTCTTTTATCAACTTGTTGCTTCACGTTTGGGGTACAGGCGCCTTAAATTTCAGGGTTTTTTTATTCCCAGGCTTTAATCATCACAAATTTTTGAAAATCATTTTTTTTCTTCATATAAGTATAAACATTTAAATGTTTGGAGTTTTCTCCATGTCTGCTTAGCTAGCTCATACGAAAAGTTAGCTAAATTAAACACAAAAAAATGCGAGTTTTCTTAAATAAAATCTTAACGAAATATTGCATTTTATTACAAGTTTTTTTAAATCATTCATATATTACGCCAATTTAAATTTAATTGTAAGCAAAAAATAAAAAGTTTTTAACGACGTTCCCCTGCGTTCCCCCACTTTAACCACTGTATATATATATATATATATATATATATATATATATATATATATATATATATATATATATATATATATATATATATTATATAACACAGACACACCAAATATCATTATTATTCTATAAAAAGTAGGGAAGACCGGGGCTAGTTGGCCGCAGGGGTAAGTTGACAAACTGCGTTTATCTTTAGAGCCTTTCATCAGAAAGTGTCAAAAATTACACAGAGCTTTCCTTATTGACCATTTCATCATTCACTATAGTATTGTCAGGATTCGCACACACGCATGGGAGATATTAAAATTTATGTGTTTTTTGGACAAAAATGTAAGTTTTGGATTATCGCTTCCTTTTTACTTTACAAAGAAAATAGTCGGTCGTATGAAAAAAAAATTATTGTAAAAGTTCCAGTCACAATTGGTTTACTATATCCAGTCAGACGTTTTTTCAAAGTTGCCGTTTTTCAGGATCTATAGATTGTTTATTGAAAAAAAGGCTTTCATGGTAAGTTGACAAAATTTTCACGGGGTAAGTTGGCTCGTAGCATTCACTATGGAAAAAATTGTATATCTTTATAAAATTAATTTTTTTTAACTTTTAACAATATTGAAAAAGCTTACTCTTACAAAAAAATTAGAAAAAAAATTTTTTTTGAGGTTTTTTTTCACAGATAAAAAGTGTGATACTGTTTTGGCTGTTATAAGTACTAATATTTGGTACCAGCTTAAACTAATATTAAATTTTTGGCTTAAATTTGTTGCCAAAAATAATATTAACAATTTTTTTACTAATTTTGCAATTAATAGTACATTATAATTCATTATTATAGTTTGCGTCAACTTACCCCGTAGTGGGGTAAGTTGGCGCAATTTTTTTTTTAAAGGCCCGGAAAGGCCCCAAGCATTTTTCTTTGTAAATAAATACAAATTTTATAAGTTACCCTAATTCATACTCTTTGAGACTACACTTTAATATTTTCAAAAAAATGTGCTGTTAGGGCTACAGAGCTCATAGAGTAAAAACCGAGACAACTAGCCTCGGTCTCCTCTACAAAGTGAAATGTCTTGTTGCAACATTTCACTTTTTATCTTTTATCAAAATTGCCTGACTATACTGGCAACTTATTTACACTTATTAACTAAACTCAATTTTCTTTTATTTAAAAATTGTATAGAAAATTGGAAAATAACTTTAAACAATAAATAATCAACCAAAATTAATAATTAACCAAACAAGTAGACCTTTTTAATTAACCAGTTTAGCACATAATATTTTATGCGCTATGTTTACATATATATATATATATATATATATAATATATATATATATATATATATATATATATATATATATATATATATATATACGTCTTAATTAACTTAATTAAGACGTCCATAAGACGTCTGATTGACGTTTGTGCCAGCTGGGAAGAAAAGCAGACATTAGCAGTAATAACTAAAGGGGTCGTCCATAAATTCGTGCATTTTTATTTCAACCCTCTCCCTCCCCGCATTTTGCTATACGCTATTTTGAGTAACCTCCACCTCCCTAAAAATACCTACGCTTTTAACCTACCCGCCCAGCATTTTAATATATTCTTTTTAATTTAGCGTCTTCTTTCTTTTATATTGACCCCTCTCCCCCATCCGAACGTACGTACTTTATGGACGATCCCTAATGAAGACAATTCATTAAAAAAAAGTAAAGGGAGATGGAAGATCAATCAAGATCGTAATAATTGAGTAGATGGAAATAGTGAAAATGAAGGTGAAAGCTGGGAGGAAAGCAAACTTAAGGTAAAAACGAATTTTAAAAATTTATTATCTGCTAAATATACCGTCAGCTCGAAATACAAACGTCGTATCGAAAATTTTTGAAAAAAATTGTTTTAAAATAACGTTATATTGTAACGTAAATATAAAAATAACTTTTTACATTTACATACTTTTAAAATTTACATAAATAATTTTAGTTACATATTTATATGTAATTTTAATAAATTCTCTATACGACACTTATTCCGAGCTGACGATATGTATGAATTAAACGAGCTCATAGAACTGGAAAAAAAGAATCAAATAAGCAAGAAAAATAGTGAAAAATCTTTTAGACATTAAAGATAAAGTCGCAGTTTTAAGCAAGTTTAATGTTAAAATTTTAATCTTGAAGAAAAAAATATTTATATAAACGAAAATTTCTGTTCTGAAACGACGCAAATTAGAAAAGGTTTGAGGTAGAAAAAGAAAATTGAACGAGAGGTTTAAAAGGTTGCATACTTAACTTATGATAATTTGATAATTCGCGATTGGGTGGCTAAAAATGCAACAGTTTATCTTGTATTCATTTGTCATTAATTAACAGAATTTTATTTTTGCTAGGGTAAAACGCTATCAATATTATAATAATTATTGAAAGTGGTGACTACTAGAAAGTGAGTTTTGTGAAGACTGGAAAATATGTAACTTCTTATTACACCGCTATTTGTAATTAAATTTAAGTCATACCAATTTTCACACAAGAGCACCAGTGTTCATATTTTACGATAAGGAAAAAAGAAGTCAACTTTTTTAAATTTTTTTTAGGGGTGATTACTTGCAAGGGGGTTATTTTGCTTACAGTGGTCGCAGCAGCCACCCCATGCCTACCCTATTAAATTTATTAACTAATTCTAGGCCCTGCATCCTAATAGCAGCTTGAAAAAGAAAAAAGGCAATTAAATCATTAACAATATGTTTTTTGAGTCATTATCCAAAAGCTTATCTAAAGTTTGTCATTAAGCATAAAAGATTTTTGGGCAAAGTTTTTTTGCAATTAATCCTGTCTTTATTTTTAAAACTCCCATCGTAAAATTTTCGTTAGTTATAAAGAGAATATCAGAGTGTTTTTTAGATTTCAAAACTTTTTAGCTATTAGTTTTTGTTCTGCATGTTTTTTTTAGTGACCAAGTGACGAAGACTAGGTTGACGGTTGACGGTTGACGGTTGTCAAGTGACGAAGACTAGGTTGCATGCGAACACTGGGTGTTTAGTGACCAAGTGACGAAGACTAGGTTGCATGCGAACACTGGGTGTTTAACTACAACAACTATTTTAAATTAAACTGTTTTAAAAATTGAGGAAAATTTCATAATTAAATTTTTGAACGCAAATTTAGTTAAACAATTTTTGTTTTTAATTTATGTTTAAAATCAAAACGCGTTAAGGAAATAAACACACAAATTAAGAAAAAAGGTAAAAATTATACACAGTTACAACGTTTGCGTTAATGTAGTGTTTATAATCTAAACGTTGTCTTTAGAGTGCACTTAGTGTGGTATAATCCTTAAATAAATACGTGCTAAATTATGTGCGGCTATCTTTTAAATGAGCCAAGATTGTGTGTTTTATATGGGCCCTACATATAAAACACACAATCTTGGCTCATTTAAAATTGTTGTAAACTCAAGAATATTCCATGATATCATGTGGTTTAGAGACTTGATAATTTTCAATTTATAATAGTAAGTTTGAGCGGTTTTGTAATGAAAACATTTGAGAATTGCTATTCAAAATAAAATTTCAATAAAATTTGTAAATCAGAGTTGCACTAAACAAAATAAAAATTTGTTGTTATACTTAACGAGTTATACTTAAGTTATACTTATTCTAAACAGAGTTATAATTGACAAAAAAAAATTGTAATCAGAGATACACTCAGCAAAGAAAAAAAATACCTTAATACGTTGTGTTTTCTATTAGAGAACAACGTTAGGTTTTAAAATAGCGTGCAATGTAAGCAAGCTCTCGTTATTATTGATTTTTTTCTCTCGGTTTTGTTTATACATGGATTGCATATGAAACTATCTTAAGCTACTGTTCGAAGACATTGTAAGAATGCTAGATAAAGAATTTGAGGAGAATATTGTGTCTTCATTGCATGATTTATCAGTTTTGTTTTGTATACAGAACTAATACAGAATGAATTTTTTTAATTTAATGAAAGTTATTGAATGAATATATTTATATGTGAATAAAATTATAAATAAAAGCAACAAGTATGATGTTTTTGCATTAAATTTTTTTAACTGGTATTCCTATACAAATAAGTATACATACAGTATGATACTTATTTGCATAGGTATATATGTATATGTAAACTAATTGTATATTCTATGCATGACCAAATCTACTGACTTGTTTAAATATGATATTTAAATAAGTCAGAAGATTTGTTTATATATTTGTTATAACTTTCTTGTTGGAAAATAATGCGGCTTTCGTTCTTATTTAGTGTGGTTTTAATGGGATAAACATTATAGCAACATATGGAACGCACCAACGCCATCCGAAAAAAAAGAGAGTGGTAATTATGCGATTTACATATGTTTACCACACGTGGGTCACATGAAACTTTCAGGCAAAAATGAAGTGTGGCTTTTGTTTCTATTTAGTGTGGTTTTAGTGGGATAAACATTATAGCCACATATGGAACGCACCAAAGCCATCCCATAAAGGTGAGTGGTAAATATATGGTTTACATGCAATTGCCATATATCGCCCATATCAAAATTTCTTGTCGGGATAGTATATTTTTGGAAAATAAAAAAGTTAAGCTTTGTTTTTTTGTAACTTATATATAGTTGTTAATTTTTTTTACTAGTTATTAAGGTACTGAACATTTTTTTTACACTCTCACGTTAAACTGTTTTTGTAGGATTCTTTATTCCGCTTTTTTTATTTTTAAAATAAGTTTTTGCATGCATTTCTTTTTTTTCACCTGCCAAATTTCATGGGAAAATGTTATGTAGCAGATATTCAAATCAGTTTAACACTTTTGGTATCTAATATTTGTTTTCGAAGGCATTGGAGATGGGGTTGGAAGGTGGTGGTGTTTGAGCGGATTCTATTAAAATACTTATTGCAATGTTGTTTCACTTAGATTTTAAGTAATTAAATTATATCAATGAAAATACGCACATAGGCATGGAATTACCTTTAAGGTAAAAAAAAAATTCCTTAGAAAATTTTATCTTCTGAAAACTGGGAAAATATATTACAAACAAAAAGCAAAAAGCAAAAAAAAAATACTTTTTAGAATGTCATTTAATGAATAAGAATTAAATAATAAAGATAACTTGAACAACGTTAACATACAAATGCAATTGCGAAATCGGGAAACAATTCCTTTGTTGAAATCAAAAAAAGACCTAATTTAACTGATGAATGCAAAAACTTAATTATATAATAAAATGCCTAAAAATAGCTCTTACTTGTTTTCAAATAGTATAAATTTAGTCAGTTTGAATTTTTTTATTTTCGAGGTGCTCCGTTATATGAGCTTTTGCTTTTATTAACTCAATAACAACAAGTAAATTTAAAAAATATTTAAACACATCCTTGATTAAACACATAAATGATTTTTTCTTAAATGTTTTCCTTAATAAATAAATAAAAAAAAGTCAGGGTGGTAAGGTGGAAAGGTGGGAAGGGTATTTATTGCCCCTTGTACCGTTGGCCCAGGAAAATGCTTTGATTTTCAACATCGCAATGTTATTGGGAATTTACAACTGCTGAAAGTTTTGAAGCTCAAGCTGTCTCGGAGAGCAGTAAGAAATTAGTTGCAAGATTTTCAATCAAAAAAACGAGCACGTACAATGCGACCCTTCCCCGGGTCTTCGCCCCTGGAAAAAATTTAACATAGAAGCTCACCAGGACTATACAAACGCTGAAAAATTCAAAGCTGTAGCTAGTCTGAGAGGTGGTGATAAATTAATTGCAAAATTCAGTAAGAACTGACAACAGCAAAACAACACTTCAGTTCAATTAAAGTTTGTAATGGAACCAAATATTTTACTAAGTTTTTATATATGAGAATATAAATAGTAAACCTCCATATCTGCTTAACCAAACAAAATAAAAAGAACCGAGTTGGAAGTTAAGTAAAGTCGGTACTTGATAAATATAAATATATATATAAACACTGGCATAGAGACATGTTGAGGAGAAAGCGTTGCCCTTTCCCTCAAAACTAACTCAAAGTTTCAGTTTTTTCTATTTAAATTTTAGCTGCGTTAGGCCACCTTTATTTCTGTTTCAGCCTCCCCCTGCATCCTAACTTTCTTTACCTTTCTATGTCACTATATATATATATATATATATATATATATATATATATATATATATATATATATATATATATATATATATATATATATATATATATATATATATATATATATATATATATATATATATATATATATATATATATATACATATATATATATATATATATACATATATATATATATATATATATATATATATATATATATATATATATATATATATATATATATATATATATATATTTATATATATACATATATATATATATATATATATATATATATATATTTATATATATACATCGAGCCTATTCCGTAAGTGCACATTCCGAAACGCTTCTTCCGTTAGGAACTGTTTTCGCAAGTATTCTTTCGAAATGATTTGTTTCGCAAGTTTCTTTTCGTAAATGGTTATTACGGAATTAATATTATTTATTTTTTTCGTATAATGCGTAACGGAAGGTGAATTAATATTTATTATTAATATTAATATTACGAATTAATATTACTATTACGAATGTGAATTAATATTAATATTACGGAATTAATATTATTTATTTTTTATATTTTTAATATTACGGAATTAATATTATTTATTTTTTTCGAATAATGCGGGAAATAACGGAAGGTGAATTTGCGCATGTACAGCTTCCGCAATAGCAACTTGAAATACAGAAGATAAAAATGCAAAATTTTCGTAAGTTTTTTTTTACGGCAAACAGCCCTAACCAAAACTAAGTATATTTTTTTTCATCGCCATTATCAAAGAGACAAAATTCAGCTATTTAAAAAAATACAGCAAAATATCTTACTAGACATGCAAACAATAATTATAGTCAAGTTAAAACTCACTTTGGAGTAGCAACCAGACAATCTCTAATGGACTTATTATAAAAGGACAAAAATAGACTTCGACAAAGCACTAATTGCAACAATTTTAATTACAACTATCAAAAATGAATTGTCTATAAAAAATGTTTGTCTTTCTAGACAATCATTTTAAAAACGGACACTAAATGAACAATCTCGATTTTTTAATGAGGTATAGAAGATCTATTTAATATATCATTTGGACTTATAACGAGTAATTAAATTTTCACTGCAGCATCGTTTCAAAAACTGAAAACGAGCACAAAATTAAAAATACAATTTTTCTAACAGAAGTTCATTTTTTAATTTTTTGTCCAGCGTGTGCTGTTGATTAAAAAGTTGATGTCTATTTAAAAACCTCAAAATGGACTATTTTGTGCTCAATTGAAGTTCATTAATTACTCAGTTCAGTTGTTTTTCAATTCTCAGTGAATGTGCGTGAAAATTTATTTTTAAAATGCCCTCTCCAGTTTGGGATTACTTCAAAAAAGTTGAAGGTAAGTTTATCATTTGAAAAATTTTCCTTAGTCACTAAAATCTTTATCACCTTCAATAAAATTATTTTAAAAATATGTGATCTAGGAGTTTTTTTGTTTCTAAGGGATTTTTTGGGTAATTTAGATTTTATTGGCAAAAATCAATATTTCTGGTTTTATGAAATCAAGTAAATTTAGACAAAATCATAGACACCAAATAGACAAAAAATTATGCTTTGTAGACTTATGAAGTGAAAATTATTTTTTAACTGAGCAATCTTAGGACACCATCAAAAATTTGATAGACACAACAAGGACAAAAAATTAAACATTTGTTGTGTCCATTACAACATACAGAATTGTCTATGTCTGTGTTGTCTGTCCATGTCTATGTCTGTCTATGTCTGTCCATGTCTATGTCTGTCCATGTCTATGTCTATGTCTGTCCATGTCCATGTCTATGTCTGTCTATGTCTGTGTTGTCTATCCATAGACTAGTCTGGTTACTACTTTGGAGCCACTAAGTTTTCTATTACAGCTAGAGGCCCCCAACTATAGAGTATAGTAATTAGAAA
Source organism: Hydra vulgaris (assembly GCF_038396675.1). Classification (NCBI taxonomy): domain Eukaryota; kingdom Metazoa; phylum Cnidaria; class Hydrozoa; order Anthoathecata; family Hydridae; genus Hydra; species Hydra vulgaris. Next base: position 21,511,315 of record NC_088925.1, read on the forward strand.
TGACATCAAAACGCTGGCGAGCATAAATATTTTTAAGTCAAAACTAAAAGAAACAATTTTAATTAATCAAAACATGAAGGACTTTTTATAGATCTATATTTAATTGTTGGTCTTTAAAATATTGTATAGTATATTTTTATTTTATTCGCAAAGGTTTAAAAATTTGGTTCTTCGAAAACTTATTTTTTATGTTTTATTTTCTTATTATGAAAAATTAAAAATTTTTCTTTAAAATTTTTAATTTTTTTTATTATATTTTCTAACTAGAATTTCTTAATCGCAATAATTAAAAACTGTTATAGGGTCGTTTCCACACCTACCGTGAGTCGACACTTATCGTAGGTTTTAAATACTAACACAAATTTTGCAAAAAGTTGTAATTATTTTTTTTTTTTTATATTTTGTGTATCAACAACATCGTCATGCACTTCTATTACAATACATAGAAACCGCAATACATAGTTACTTAAATGAACTCAGTAGGTTTATTACGTCAGCCTATGAAAATACTTTTTTTTTAAGTACCAGCTGTTAGAAGCGTTTCAAATAAAACAAGGAAATTTAAGAAGATAACATAAAATTTTATTTCTAAATTGACTTAATCAGGTAAATAAAACATGAGTTATTAATAATATTATTAAAACAACTCATCATTATAGTATCAATGTAGTATTTTTTAATGTACGATAAGTATGAACTAAAAAAATGTCATTCCATACATATCGTATGTCCAATGAATAATCAACTTGCTTCTTTTTTACTATAAAAATAAATAATATTTTACTTAGATTATTTTACAATGGCACGACAAAAATATAAACAAAAAGTTTGTAGTTCAAAACGAAGATTTCAATATACAGATAGTCAATTACGTGATGCAATTAATGCTGTTAAAAAAGGTATGGTTGTGTACAAAGCGAGCAAGACGTTTGGAATTCCTTACCAGACGCTTTGTGATAATTTGTGATATCTGGAAGAACTTCTTTGAAAATACAACACTGCGGGTATGAATCAGTTCTTCATAAACAAATTTAAAACAAGTTAGTCAAATGGTTACTAACATGCACCAGAATGGGATTTGTCATGTCTGTAGTACAGCTATTAGATACTGTGCAAAAACATTTGAATTCCAGCAATATAAAAACAAAATTTACTAACAACCATCCTGCAAAAGGTTGGTTTTATGCATTTCTTCGCCGTCACAAACAGCTATCTCAAAAACAAGGTGAATACTTAAACCGAGCTAGAGGAGGAGTAACTGAAAAAACCATAAGAGATTGGTTTACTAAAATTCCGAAGCTTTTAGGAGAAAACGCTCAATATTTAAATGATTCGGTGCGCGTTTTCAATAGGGATGAGAGTGGTGTTTGGTTGTCACCAAAAACTAATTTATTAATTGGTGAACGAGGAAAAAATACATATGAAGAAAGTGCTCGAAGTAATAAAAAAAGCATCACCACTTTATTTGCAGTAAATGCCAGCGGAACTTTTGCTCTATCATTAACAATTTTTAAATATGTTCGTCTTCCGAATAGAATTATAAATACTGCTCCATCAGGATGGGGTATTGGAAAAAGTGAAAATGGTTGGATGACCGCAGAATATTTTTTTGAGTATATAACAAACGCTTTTCATCCATTTTTAATAAAAGAAGAAATTCCTTTACCAGTAATTTTTTTTTTTTTGATGATCATGCGTCACATTTTTCTATCGAACTTAGTGAGTTTTGCTCTAAAAATGAAATAATTCTTGTTGCTTTGTTCACAAATGCAACACATATTTTGCAGCCGCTTGATGTGGCAGTTTTTGGGCCAATGAAAGCAAAGTGGAAATCGTTTTGCCAACAATGGCGCATTTACCATGAAGAACAAGAAATAAACAATGAAAATGTACCAAAAGCATTAAATTCTTTTATAATTAATCCTTCTATGGCAAATAATATTAAAAGTGGTTTTAAAAATACCGGAATTTTTCCATTTGATGCTAATAGTGTTGACTACAAAAAAATTGTTCAATAATTATCTGAGTCAACTGTTGCTTCGGCTCCTTATTTAGAAGAGAACCATTCAAGTGTGACTTTATCAGCTTACTCTACCATAACCTTTATTGAAAAGTGCATTGATTTTAGTATTTTAGAGCAGTTTAAATTGGCTGACGAACATTTAGGTTGGAAAGGTGATCTTAAATACCTCTAATTGTATCATTTTTGGAAAAGAGCCTTATCTGAAGCATATAAGACCATAATTTTACCTGATGAAATACAACAGGGTAATAAAAATCTATCAACAACTTGTAATTTAAAAAATGTGCAAGGGTATAACCGATATGGAAATGCCTGATTGCAATAATGCAGCTGTGATTGAACCAAAACCAGCTTGTTTCAGTTTAAAAATAGCAGCAGAAATAATAAATCCAATCGAAAGTGCTTTAATATGGCCAAAACAACCAGTCCAATTGTCCAAGCACAAAGTAGAACGTTTACCATCGGTTGTAACATCTGAAACGTGGCAGCTTATTCAGAAGACAAAAGTGCAAGAAAAGTCAAAAATAAATGATGAAAAACTAAAAAAGAAACAATTAGCTGCAGATAAAAAGTAAAAAGTAGAGAAAGAAAGATTAAGAAAGAAAAAATTGGCTATGGAGAAAAAGTTATTAAATGAAAAAACTAAAAAAGAAAGAGAAAACATGAAAATTCAAAAAAATAAAAAAGTTGCAAAAGTCAGAGAGTCAGAAAACGAGTTACATTTAAATGTTGATAATAATTATAAAATAAGACTTAGATAGTTATGATGAAACTCTATCCTTTCCAGTTTAAGAACTTAAAGGATAAGGATACTAAAGTAATGGAAATGCTTTAAAATCTTTAATTTTAATTCATAATAATGTTTTTATTATTATATAATTTGTGTTTATTTGATAATAAACATTAAATTTATTTAATAGTCTTAATTTTTTAATTTTATACCTTAAAATGTTTTATAAAATGTTACTAATGTATTAAATTTTCATTTGAAACCGCGAGCGCATTTTAAACCAGACACTAAAGCAGATTTTAAGATATACGATAAGTGTCGACAATATATACGATAAGTGTGAAACACTTACGATAAGTATGGAAAACTGCGCTTTAAAAGATTGATCAAAGTAAGTACATTATTGATTTAAATTTCAGAGTGAGAATAATTTTAAACTAACCCTTATCGTATTACATTGACGGCTGCAAAATTTCATTTCTAATGCATTTCTACTTTTTGAGTAATCTAGTATATTATAATAACTTTTGTTAAACTCACGGTAAGTGTGGAAACGACCCTATATAGTTTTAAATATTTTTTTCGTTTGTTTATTTTTGTTTAACTATTATTGAAAATAAATTTTAGAATTTATTATCTTTATTTAGAATTTTAAAAAAAAAGAATTTTTTTATATTTGACAACATTTTTAATGACAAGATTTGATGGCTAAATTATTAAATATTATTAAATAAAATAGATTAATTATATATATTTTCTAATAAAAATTTTATATATTTTATAATAAATTTTTTTTTTATATTTGACAACATTTTTAATGACAAGATTTGATGGCTATATTATAATTATTATTAAATAAAATTAATTATGGTAAATATAACTGGAGAATATGTAGTGATTTAAAAGTAATTACAATTCTCATTGGAATGCAAGCAGGTTACACTAAGTATTGTTGCTTTATATGTGAATGGGACAGTAGAGATTGAAAGCAACACTGGATAAAGAAGGATTGGCCAATCAGAGATAGAATGCAGCCAGGAAATAAAAATGTCCTTCAATTGCCATTAGTTGAATGTAATAAAATAACTATGCCATCACTTCATATAAAATTAGGACTTATGAAAAATTAAAAACAAAGTTTTTCTTAATTATAATGGTCTGACAATGTTTATACTTGATAATATATATCTGAGCAACGATATATAACTAGATGTCTAACTTGCAGGATTTTATTGGACAAAAAAAGCCGCATTTTTTTGTTTATAACAATAGTCCGCCATTTGTGAAAAGGGCAAAAGCTGAAGCCGAAGTGTGGAATAAAAGTTAAAAATGCAAGTCAAAAGCTCCCAATAAATTAAAGATAATTCAAAAACAAATTTTAATGATTATAAAATACTTATAAAAGTTTATTTATGAGTCTATGTTTATTAAAAAGTATTTTAATTCATAAAAATGCTTCAAAAGCGTACTAACGTTTTACTTATCTATTCAAAACTTTAATCTCTTTTTAATCGAAAATAAATTAAGGAATCATAAATTATTATTTCATAAGTATTTTAATTTCCGCTTAACACTTTTACGTAAGTAGTATTTAAATTTAAAATATATTTACTTCATTTAAGAAAAGAAAAGTTAAAAATACTTGTTTACATATTTAATCCGCCATTTGTAAAAAGGACAAAAAGCGGCTTCACTTTTCGTATCGAAGTTAGACATGTAGTTATATAATATATCATTGTACCTAACAGATATTTTTTCATATTTTGTTTTGATAAAAAGTAACAATAAAATTATAAATAACGTTTTTTTTTTTTTTTTAGTTTACAATTATTAATCGTAATATAACAATACATAAACTTGGTATCTGAAAGAAGATCCAAAAGATCTTGTCGTCAGAACCATATAAAATGTATCAAACAATTATGGAACAACAATTTTGTTCCATAAATACGGTGCTCGATAGTTTATGTAAAATTGATTAAACTTTGTTTGACATAAGGGTTCAATTATTAAATTATTATTTCGTAAAGTATATTTGTTTATAACTTTATGGGTAAAATTATTTCGTAAAGTATATTTGTTTATAACTTTATGGGTAAAATTATTTCGTAAAGTATATTTGTTTATAGCTTTATGGGTAATTTAGCTATGCTCCTTATTTTCCCGTTTATTCAAAAATCAAATAAGCTTTGATTAATACCTTAAATGTCATACGATAAACAAATTCTATTGGTGTTATCAATTTTTTACAGAACAAAGTTATTTCTAGTATTTCAAAAATTATAAAGGTTTTAGTAACACTTTAAGTGATTATTTTCCAAAAATAACAAGAAGCCGTAAAGCTCACTTTTAAACAGCCGCGAATTCAACATATTCGTTGTATTATCCATACTGCAGCCGTTTTTCAAAACGCCTATAGGTAAAAATAATCAAATTTGATTTTTTTACAAAATAAGCTAGTTTAGATGTCTACAAACGTTATTGAATACATATTTTCAGAGATCTGAAAAAATTATAAAAAGTGTTCGTCAAAAAACGTTTTACAAAGAGTTTTTCCTAATAATTTAATTTAATTGCGTTTTTCTCGAAATGCGTAATATAATAAGGCGTTTTGAATAACGGCTGCAGGTTATATTTTTAGTAAAAAAATTAATGTAGCAAAAAAAAACTTATAATTGTCAAAAGAAAGTTTTAAATTTTTTTCTAGCTACGGGCTTTTTTTTTTTGCCTCCACAGCAGCACCTTCTGGAGTAGCAGGACTGTCTTATTAAGTTTTTTCTTTATTAAGTTTCAAACAATTTTTTTTTAGACCATCCGCAGCTTATTAGGATTAATTTTCTGAACACATTAATAACATAAGTATCTCAATCATAATACGTACGCAAAAAAAATTTTCTCGCGGTGTTTTGATGTGTTTAGAAACTTTAGCTCTTTTAAAAATCTTTTCGTTTGTTAAAGTGTATAATATCATAACATATGTTTGTATATAATCTCTATAAAACTTCAAAAGTGTTTTGTGTTTTTAAATAATCGAAAACAATCCACAAAAAAAAAAAGCCACCATTGGTAGGATTCAAACCACAGCATAGTAATTTAGAAGCTCGGCGAGCTATCCACACCGCCACGCTGGCAGGTTGGTAGGCGAAAATTTTAAAAACTATATAATAATTTTTTTAACGAAAATAAATGCGATAGATCAAAATTAAGGAAACCTTGACACAATGCAATTTTTAGTGAAAGTCAAATTGTAAAACTTGATAAATGTTTCAGTATGTTTTAACATTACATAATTTGAAGTTTATGTACGTTAGATATTTTCAAACACTTTTCGCTAGTCTCCTTTAATAAGTCAGAGAAGACTGTTGTTTTTATTCACTAGTTACTTATAATAGCATGAAATATTTGTATATTAATTAGACGAGAAGTTATAGCTTTTTTTAATATATTTTTTTAATAAGAATATAGTAGAAATATTATTACATAAATTTAAGTATTCGTATATTAATTACACAAAAAATAAATTACAGCTGTTCATAATATTAAAAAAAAAAACAATATAAAAGGAATACACAAAAAACGTATCAAAAACGTCTATGAGTTGTAGCAATTTATAAAGCCATTATCAAAGAAAACATTTTGGGCAATACAGGCTTGATCGTTGTCACCACAAGAAAATGCCTCGCGTTTTACTGTAAAAGAAACTTTTACATCATCATCCAGACGAACACCTTTATTTCCGTCGCCACATCTACGTATGCCGTAAAGGTTTTTATCTTTGTTCCAAGTGTACCATTTCTCAAGAACATCTGATCCAACTATAAAATTTGTTCCTCTTGAATGAACACCTTCCACTGTAGATGGACCACAGCTAAAAGCCAAAAAATTAATACAGACACTGCCATAGTATTCAAACCACGCCCACTTCATAGGGTTGCCATTGATCTAAACAAAAAGATTATAATTAGCTTAAAATTTTTTTATTTTTATTTTTAAATAAAAAGGAATCAAAACAAAACTTGTAAAAAATAGTTTCTATTTAAGTCTTATTCATAAACTTTAGATTTTTATAAAAAATATAATATTTATAAAATTTATGTTAAACAATTTTTTTTCAAGTTAAAATTCCCAAAATGATGGGTTTATTAACTTAACGTTGCTTAGTTAAAACTTAGTTAAAAAAGATAAATAATTGCGTACTTTTCACATTACTTTAAGTTATAGCTTCGCGTAAATATACAGTTACGCGTAGCTATAACTTATTCATTCATGCCATTGCTGTAAGATGTCTATTCAGATTAAATCTTAATACAACTAAATTGTTTTAAAAACTTTTTTACCTGCAAACTATCATCTTTGTATTGAAAACCACTTTTGTATCTTGGGATATCGAGGTTGTTTTTATGCCATTCGGTAGTATATGATCTGGTGCACATCTTAACAGTAGATTGCGATGACGTAGATTGAAATCTTGCATTGGAAATGCATTGGAACGAGCTGTCGCTTACTTTTGACCCAATTGATTCTATGAAGTTATAAGCAGATATTCCTATTAATAATGTTGACGGTATGAGATCCAAAGTATCCAAACTAACTTCTCTTTTTTTCTGCAATCTGAGAGAATGTGACGTTTGATTTTCAGCATAACATGTACTTTTTGACAAGTTCACCGCGCAAAGTGCTACAACGAATAATAACGACATCACTGTTAATAAAGTTTACACGAATCTCTTTTTTAAAAAATTCATTTTTTATACAGTGAAAACTAATTGATTTCAATTACCATGATGTCAATACTTAACTATGTTGATTAGCTTTAAATGTATAAAAGTAGATGCTGTTATAGTGTTTTTGGTTTTTAGCTGTTATTATTGTTACCACAAAATATGTGATTATTTTATAATTAGTAGCTACAAACCCAAATGATAATTAATTTTTCGTTATAATTAATTGAGGAAATTAAAAATACCAATAACTATTAAGTTACTGTGATTAAAATTAAAGCAGTTAAAACATATTTGATGTTATTTTAATTTTTGTTGTTATTAAATGTTGTTGTTGTTATTGATGTTGATGTTGTTGTTGTTGTTATTGTTTTTGTTGTTGTTATTTAGTTGTTTTTGTGGGGCAATTGCAGTAAAATAAAACAATATTGTGCATCATTCAACAATGAAATAGAGTAAAGTTTTGCACATTGTACATGATTTAATTTTGTTTTAATAATAAGTAAATCTTTTTTTTTTAGTGTTCAAGATAGATAACTCGCAATTATGAAATCATTTTTTTCTGCCAATGCTTTTAATTATGAATAGACTATTTTTTGGTTCATACTGTTAACTTAAAAATCTGAAGAAAACTTGTGTTATTATTTTTCATTATTTCGACTATATTTTTTTTGTTTTTTTCTTTTCTTTTTTTTTGAGTTTTTATTTTGTTAAAACTTTCATTTTGTACTATTATCGAAAAATTTAAAAAAAATTTTACTTTTAATTTTTAATTTAAAATACTATATATTTATTTGATCAACTATACAATTTATTTATTTTCCCAGTTGCCACAAAACGAGCTTTAAACGTATAAAAATGAACTGATACGTTTTAATTCAAGTTTGTCTACTAAAAGGGTGAAACTTTTTTTTTTTAAATTGGAATCATTGAATCTATAACTTTTTTTATTTTTTATGAAAATATTTTGATTAGTTGTGCTTCTTTTAAAATGTATATTTCTAAATTACTTGAGTTGCTTGTTTAGTATAGTAATAACGAAACCTTAATACCTGTGCATAATTAAAAAATAAGTAATTAAAATTTTTTTAAATTACTTAGGCGCTGATTATATAAAAAAACATCCCGCTTTAAGCTCACACCTGCCTGCAACCACTTTTTAGTTTTGCGATTTGACCCTGGCCATTGTCATACATCATTGGATTCGTTACAATGAGTAGAATTAGGGTTGATATGTCACCGAAATCATAAAATTCCTTTAAGCAATATATTTACGTTTAAGGGGTCAAAAGGGCCCAATTTAGGAACTTATCCCCAAATTCAGGACGTAAGTAAAAAAATAACTTGAAAATTAAAACAGTACAATAGGAAATAAAACAGAACGATCTGCAAATTAACTGGGACAGTTGCAGAACTTTAAGGTGGCTCACACCCATTAGGTCTAACTTTTTATTCATAAAATTTCTAAACTTGTTTTTAATTTTTTATATAAGGAAATTACATTAAAACTTTAATTTTTCAAAACAAAAATAAAATTTGCATTTTCTGATGCTGCGTCAGCATAATTTGTCTAAAATCTTACCTTATCTTAAACAATGATATCTTGAGTAAAATTTGCACTTATTACACCATATTTCGCCAAATGGTAGCTAAATAGTTGCTTTAGGGCTGGAACTAAAAATTTTTTCAAATGTTAAAGAAAACTAAAATGGCAGCAATAAATGTGCAGATATTGATTAATTGCCTGTGTCAGTCTGACAAACTACATTGAAACTAACTCATTTATAATTAAAATGTTACAATTCTAGTTCCAACCCTCATAAGTCAGTTAATACACATACTGTGAAAATTTGAAGATAAAAGCTTCAACCAAACTGAAAATGTTACTGCTTTCGTAAGAAAAACATATTAAAATAAGAAAGTCCTCAAAAACACATTTAAAAATAAAACAACGTAAAAACGAAAAGTTTTTTTGTGAAAAGTTACTAAAAACTGCCACTAGTATAAAAGTTTCCATCATCATTCTCTTTCTCAATGTCAAATAGCCTTTTTTATCGATCTTAAATGTTTTCTTCGTTTTTTATTAATATCAGTTGATTTTCTTGACATACTTGATAGTCGCTTTTTATCTTTTTTGAAAGCTCCTTTATCGAAATAAATACCTCCAGGAAAACCAAGCATTTTAAAAACATACCACCTTAAGGAAGTAAATCCATCATTATAATTGAAAATAGAAAAATAAACAGCTATTTCAAGAATTTTTCTTGCAGTAAAAGTAGCTTTAGGGCATCGCTGCCATATGAAACCATTAAATGACTCATTGCACTTTTGTGTCATTCCATGTAAACGCTGTCTTTCAGGGTTTGACAATTATTGAAAAATAGGTTTAATTTCGTCCATAATTGCAACTAGTAAGTTAATTTTTTGTTTATAGCTTGTTTTACCTATAACTTTATCTGATTGTCATTTGCACTAGCTGTTTTTCCCTTTTAAACAAAATTGATAACGTGTAACTTCATAAGGAAAATTTGTACAATGGTAAAGTACAGCTATTACAGAATTTCTCATACACAGTAGGTTATTTTTATTTTGTCTTATAGCCATTTCAACAAAGTTCTGCATTGTGTTAATAGATTTATTGGTTAATCTTCCTCTTTTAGATATTTTTAAGCCGTCACTTAACAACCTGCCTTTAAAATCTTTAATTTTTTTTATGCAAACGAGAGCCTACTCTTTTCTGATAATGGCCAATACATTCTAGCTTTTCAATAATACAATCACGATATGGTTTACTTTTAACAACATTAGAAAATGAACTTGAGTCACTATCTCCAAGATACTTAGTATATCTTAAATTATATTTTTATATTGACGAATGAAATATTTATGTACTTTATTTTATGTACTACACACTGCATGCAAAACTTAGATAAAGAAAAAACATCAATCACCTTTTTATTTTAATGTGAAAGACTAGCAACAACACCATTTAGGGAAGAGTATCCACAACGTTGCCATGTTCCGTCTATTGATATGCCACAGTCAATAATTTTATCATCAGAAGCATTTGCAATTATCATTTCTCTTAGTTCTTATACAGCATACTCTGAGAACTAATTTCCTTATAAACTTTATGTAATTTATTGTTTGTTAGGTCATAACTGTGATTCGTAAGAGGTGGAGGCATATTCATTATAGCAGTAAAAGTAGACATAGCTTCGTTACCACGTCCAATTTCACGAAATGCCATAACAGCACGTAAATTTATTTCATATGGGTTTAAACCAGGTTTTGAACTTTGATTTATATATGGAGATAATAAAATGTACTTTCAAAGTCACAGTTTAAACATTGTATAATAATTTCAATAGAAAATCCCATACGTACAGATTTATTATGCAAAACAGTTAGCTTGCTATTACACTCACTGCATGTAGAATACTGTTCAAATATATTTTTAATAATTCTAAAGTGATATATAAAGAAAAAATTGTCGACTTCAGAATAACAATTTGTTTCAGCACTAAAGTTATGTTTTTTCTTAAGCTTTGATGCACTTGTTGCTTCTGATTTCCTGCTACATTTAATTACTTCCTTTGCTTTCCTTGAATATCTATTCCCTTGATATTTTCTCTTTAAATTTCTAACTTTATTTTTTTTGTTTGCCATATTCAGATAGATAGTTTTCAGTTAAATTCAGACATAAAGTTTTCAGTTAAAATAGTTAAAATACATAAGAATAATAAAACAGACCACATTTTTTTTAAATGATATATTTTGTAGAACATTAGAAAAGCATAATAGATCTAACATAAGCATAATAGATCTAACACTGAGAAATTCTTCAAAATTTCTTGTGGAAATCTTCAAGAAGTAATTAATAAAATAGTTGTTTACACCGTTGCTAAGGCGTTGCTAAGGAGTACTATATGCTAAATGTAGTACTATATACTAAATGCATTGTAATTATAAATGAGTACTATATACTAAATGCATTGATCACAATAATTGTATTTTTTGTTACTTTTAAAGCACATAATAGAAAAATTGATTATGGATTTTGTACTTTAATGTTTAAAATAGCATAATTCAAAAAAAAAAAAAAATTTTTTTTTATTTGTAATAGGGGTGAACCACCTTAAAAGTTGATGCTAAAAGGTTTGATAGGAAAGTTCGTGAGGCACTCGAAATACAGTACCACCAATGTGCCCCTCAACAAAACGGTATCAATTTAGATGAGGGTCAATATGTGTCAACAAAATTTTGGACACCATTTATGACGCACTTACGTCAGAAAAAGATGAAACCATCCTATTGACATAAAATAAAACTGCCGTTTTAAAAATAAGATACAAAAGAACAAAATAAAAACAAAAAAAAAACTTTAAAGCTGAAGACGCTGGTCACAACAATCCAGCGATAATTTCTTAAATAAAAATAAATAAAAAAAATAAAAATAAATTTAGTACCGAGAGAAACTCGTATTAATTGATGTTTATAAAATAATAATTTACATACTCTCATACATGATGTCTACATTCAAGAATATATATATATATATATATATATATATATATATATATATATATATATATATATATATATATATATATATATATATATATATATATATATATATATATATATATATATATATATATATATATATATATATATATATATATATATATATATATATACATATTCATATATTTTTTTTTTTCTTTGTAGATAAATAAAAATACTTATAATGTCGCATCCACAAAAAAAGTGTGATCATGACACAAGCCGAAAAAAGATATGTTATTTTTGCGCTCACAAAACATCAAGACTATTATATAAGCAAGCGATAAAAGAGAAAGTGTCCACTTTTTATTTAGATTGCAATGATACAAAAAATCCACTCGGCATATGTGATAAATGTAGAAGTGATATACGTCGAAAAAACTACTTGCCGGATTTAGTGATAGACTGGACTAAAAACGTCGTTACACCTTTAACCAGAAATTCTACTAGTTGTCAATGTAAAATATGCAAGCTAACTAGTTTACGTAGAAGAACCGGAACAAGAAGAAGAAGTAGTAAGTTTTCCAAGTTGCGTGCACCCGACAAAAAAAATATGTAAATCTTGTCTTTCAAACATAGGGAAGGGAAAGAAGCACGAATGTGGAAATAAAACGTTAGCTGTAAAAATATATAAAAAACTTCAAACCTCAGCTAAAGTTAAGGATCAGATTGCTTCTCAAGTCATCTCAGAAAAATCATATGAACAAGGATCAAAAAGAATTAAACTTTCAACAGGTGCAAAACCTTTACAAATATCAGTAGGGCCCTTAAAAAATAAACCTAGACAGATCACCTTGATTGATTTATTAAGGATTCAATCAAGACTTACTTTGTCCTACAAGAAACTAATACAGCTAGCAAAAGAAACCAGGTAAGAACGATTTTCAAATAAAGTATTTCTTACTCTTTTTATGTAATTTTGTTAGCCTAAATATATATATATATATATATATATTTAATAGAACATCAATTAAAGAGAAAACTTCCATACAAGCGAACCTACAAAAAGTACTTCGAGTAATTGATAGTGCACTTGAAGATTTATTTATAATTGATTATCAAGAATTTAAATTTAAAAAAGGAAATTTAAAAGTAAAGGAAAATCTCTTTATTATTAAGTGCACCAATATCGAGGAGTTTGTAAATTTGCTTATTGTGATTTAATATTTATATAATTTAATTTAGGCGAATTTAAGCTACCAAACAGTCAAGCTCGGTATTGATGAAGGAAGAGGCTTTCTGAAGGTAAATAATTTCATTCTGAATATGTTTAGGAGAACTATAATTCAGTCAAAACTAAAGAAAAATTGTAAAAATAACTAATACCTTTTTTTAGATCTGTTTGAACCTATTGTCAGATTGTGAGAGTGAAGGTTTAGAACTTGACAAATACAATCATGAAGACAAAGCTACAATGAGAACATATGAAGAACCTCAGAATTCAAAATATAGAGAAGGTTCTGTAAAAGTTTTTTTTTTACTTGCTTTATTTCCGAATGTTCCTGAATGTCACTACAATGTTTCTATATTAATGAACTGTCTAAATTTAGATAAAATAAAATACTCATTTGTAGCTGATCTTAAGCTTTGTCAAATAGTGTGTGTCTCCTGTAAAATTCTTAAAAACTATTATAAGTACATGCGTGCATTGCCTATTAATTTAAAGCCATTGGAATAGGGGCATAAAACTTTAAACAATTTGGTTGAGTCTTGTTTTGGACAAAAACTTCTTAACAATTTTCAAACACATATTAAAAACTTTGAAGATCACTACAGAACACTTGTTGAAGACTATGGAATAACTGTTTCATTGAAAATTCATTTTATTATAAAACATATAGGTGCTTTTTGTGCAGTAAGAGGGCGTGGATTAGGCTGCTACTCTTAACGAGCTGCTGAAGCAACTCATTACAGTTTTTTTAATGAATCTTGGAATAGACTCAAAGTTTCCAAAAGTAACAGCTCCTTTTTTGGACATTTGAAAAAAGCTGTTATCAGTTTTAACGGAAAAAACCTTGTAAATATTGCAAATGGGAATCTATGTTTTAACTTTACTTATTTATAACTTTTTTATGACAATGTCACAAAAATATGTTTATTAATAAACAGAATCTTAATAATATAAAACATCAGTTAATGTCAATGGTTTGTATATATATATAATGTAGTTGTATTTTACAAATTCATAAATGACATATTCATAAATGTCATATCCAAACGATATATTCTATTTATGACTTATTTTCACAAATTAAATGACTATAACTTTTAAATAATTGATAAATTTGTTAAATAAATTTATTTAAAAAAAAAATAAAAAAATCCACGAATTTGGGAAAATATTCCTAAATTGGGCCCTTTTGGCCCCTAAAACGTTAATATTTTGCTAAAAGGAATTTTATGATTTTGGTGACATATCAACCCTAATTCTACTCATTGTAATGAATCCAATGGTGTATGAAAATGGCCAGGGTCAAATCGCAAAACTAAAAAGTGGTTGCAGGCAGGTGCGAGCTTGATCTCAATTCAGAATTTTTGGCGCTTTGGAGAAAATTTCCGCGCGGAAAAGTTCTTTGAGCATGTGCATACAGCGTTAATAAAAAAAGCTAGCGGGAAATTATGATAAAATTTGTCGAAAATAATAGCTCACCATTGTTGAGCTTTATTTCCGCCAACATTAACTTCCATAATTTAAAATTTGTTTGCAAAAGTTTTTAAAATTATAAAATAAACAAGTATAATAATATATCTAATTGAGCAATGATATAACAAATATTATTGCTCAATTAGATATATTAAACGGACAATTAGTTTACTAATCAGTAATACTTTAATTGTAAAATTTTAAAATTTTTTAGGCATAACCATATATATATAAATAACAATACTTTTATACAAATTTACTTTGATGTTAATTTGCTTCTGAATTCTAAAATAAGGTTAAAAGCCAAATGGAAGTTAACAAGCGCAAGGACCATGACACTTTGGACAATTTTATCACCTAAACAGCTTTCTTTGCTTCAAAAACAGAAAAATTCACAGCAACCTCTTTTATTGCATTCAACTACTACAACCTTACAAGATAAATCTCAAATCCGGCCTTGTATGGAATACTGTTGGTATATCTGGGGCGGATCTTCTAATGATGCCCTTTCTCTTTTAGACAAGGTGCAAAAACGCATTGTAAACATAGTTGAACTTGCTCTTGCAGACAACCTCCAACCATTATCACATTGTTGTAATTTTGGTTCTCTTTCTCTTTTCTACAAATACTATAATGGGCACTGCTCTAAAGAGCTAGTGTTTCTTGTGCCATCAACTAAAATTCATTCTCGTGTTACTCGTCATTCAATTGAGTCTCATCCTTTTTCTGTGACTGTTCCTAAGTGCTCCAAAAACGCTTATTCGTCTAGTTTTTTCCTCCAACATCAGCTCTTTGGAATTCGCTTCCTTCATCATGTTTTCCTGATTCATATAATTTGTAATCCTGATTCATATAATTTGTAATCCTTACAGTCATCATCTTTTCTCTATCAGTAACTTCCAACTTTAATTAGTGGCTGCTTGCAGCCTTGTTGGAAGCGAAGATGTTTAAAAATAAATAAAAAAGTTAAGATTGTTTTGTAAGGAAGGATTTTATTAAAAAATAAATAAATAAATTACAGGACCTTTACACAAACACCACTTTACAATCGCTACATATAACACTTATATGTTGAAATTATATTTTTTTTTTTTTTTTTTTTGTTATTCACCTCCTCAAGGCCGAGAAAGCCACTACAGATGAGGAAGGCTACTTAATAGTGGTTATAACCCTCTCTCAACTCTATAACTCCGAAACACTAACCTCAGGGAACAAGGCCGCTGCGCGGAGAAACAAGTTGAGCGCGGTACTACCAGGGACGTGGTGGGGATCGAACTCGGAACCTCTCGCCTATGAAGCGAGCGCTTTACCACTACACCACTACCGCATATACCATAAAATAATGGCTGGCAGTGGTTGCCTAATCATAAATAGCAATAATTTTGTTGTAAAAAAAACTTTTCAGAAAATAGGTTCTGAATTATGAGCCAGTGTATTGATTT
Organism: Hydra vulgaris; assembly: GCF_038396675.1. Classification (NCBI taxonomy): domain Eukaryota; kingdom Metazoa; phylum Cnidaria; class Hydrozoa; order Anthoathecata; family Hydridae; genus Hydra; species Hydra vulgaris. The sequence continues at coordinate 21,527,441 of NC_088925.1, forward strand.
AGTTCATATGTTTCGTTTTAGAATTCCGTTCTCTACTTGGCAAAAGACATTATTAATACAAAAAAGTTGAAGAAAATGTCCGCAGTGTTTCTATGGACATGATAATTATATTTTAAAGTAATAATATTTCTGATGTTCCTGTTTATTGCCCTGATCACTACCATTGGGTTAATTTTTATGTTACTAAACATGTGGTGGCATCTACTGTTCCATATTGCACTCATAATGGTTTGAGTGAGTGTCAACAGCAGCTGTGGAGTAGGATTTTTCTCCGATAAATTTGCTGTTTCAATCGAGAAAATCAAATTTATTGGAGAAAAATTGTTTTGAGATGTCAAGGAGTTATATACATGTTTAAAATACTCCTATATTTCAACAGAAGGAGGACAGCGGCAAAGATAAGAATGTTGTCCTCGATTTTACTGCAAGTTTTGCATTTGTTGTTTTAAACAATCTGTTGCCTTGTGCTTTTGGCTAGCAAGGCCGCAGAAGGTAGACTGTTGTGTAAAAATTGATAGAGGATATTTTGTTTCGGTCTGCATGCGGGGGAGTTAAATGTTTTTTTCCAAATTTGGGTCCACGGCATTGTTGTTTTCGTAGAACTGTTTAAGAAAAGTTCTGCTGGCACGACTTTTTTTTTTGTCACTTCTAAGTAAAACATTTTTGTTGATTTTAAAGGGATGTTAAACAGGGACCCGTTTTTGCCTAATATTTCAATTATTGTTTTGCAGTACTGAGACGTTTTATTATCCCAGTGTTTTGGAAAATTGGTATGCCTAAAAAAGTTCCTTTTTGGAAAATTGGTATGCCTAAAAAAGGTCTTTTGCCACTGATTTTTGGAAATAGCTCTATGCAAACGTTCTATTACCCAATCAGGAATGGGCAACACGTTTGCCAGAAACCGCACTTTTGACAATGCTAGCGTATTTATCAACGTTGTCTTTCCCCTAAGTGACAAAGTACGTAGTCTTAAAAACTTAAGTTTTTTTCGCTACTTTGTTTGAGTTACTAGCCAGTTAAAATTGGTAGTATTACTCAGTCTGGTATTGAAACTGGTGTTATTGTTCCACTCTATGTTGTTCAATTCTGGGTACATTTTAGGATCAAAAACCCCAAGGGAGAGACCCTTGGTTTTTGAGGCATTAATCACTGAACTACTTGCTTTTTCAAACAGTTTTACTTTTTCGAAAAAATAGCGGACAGATTTTATGTCCCTGGCAAAATAGTTCGAATCATCTGCGTACTACTGTAATTTAAGGGGTTTCGGTGTTCCTGGTAATGGGAAACCCTCTATTCTGCTCTACGCTCTGACCACCAAAGCAAGAGCTTCGGCAACAAAAACGTTCAGCAGAAGAGAGAAAGGGTCGCCTTGTCTTATTCCTCTTTCCGTAGGAAAGAAGACCGGCAAAAAACTGCAATTCAGAACAGATGCCGAAACTTCTGAATATAGAGTGTTAACAAAAGATACAAAATTTTCTCCGAGATTGAATTTTTGGAGAATTCGCAGTAGAAACGTATGATTGATTTTGTCAAACACCTTTTCTTGGTCTATAAATAAAATGAAACTCGGTAGTATGAAATTCTTTTTCTAAAATATGCCAAAAAGTATTGTAAAATTTAGCTGAAAGTTGGAAAATTTTTTACATGATTTTTATATATACAATACAGCTGTTTATCCATATACAATACAGCTATTTACAATACAGCTGGAAGCTGGAAAATTTTTTACATTATTTTTACATTATTTGCATATGCATTTGAAATAGAAAACTTGTAAGTTGTAACTTACGCGTTTTCTATCTCGAATGCATATGCAAAATACGCGTACCAGAATTCCGTACGGAAATTGTAACTTTTAGGTCATTCCGGTCCCGGCCGGAATTACAATATTTCAGTCCGGAATGCCGGAAATTATTTTTTATAAACATGGGACACAGACTGTGTAAATTAAATTAAAAATCAATCTTACACGGCAAAGAAAAACTATAGGTTTTTCTCGGTAAAAAAAGAAATACAAATTTCTTAACGAGCAAATTGTAATTTTTTTTGCAGCAATCAATTTCTATATATTATTTGTATTATTTTGGTGCTTTTGCCGTGAACGCACGTGTTTTTGGCTGCTCTTCAAGAATATTAATTAAAAAATGGAAATAACGATCAAAAATATCGAAATAATTATTACAAACAAGTTTGAAGAACAAAAAAGAGCTTTGCTTAAAGAAACAGAAAGGTTATTAAAAGACCATCAAAAGAACTTCACACAAATAGTGAGTGGAAATATAAAAATAATTACTGATAGACTCGACAAAATAGAAGATTAATTGTAAACAAAGTAAATATGCAAATGTAAACAAAGTAAATATGCAAAATATTAAAAAAGACTTGAACGATGTGAAAGAAAGTCTCAACTTTCAAGTAGAAAAAATAAAGGAAGAATTAAAACAAATAAGCAAGAAATATGATCTTGAAATTAAAAATATAATCAAGAAAAATACTGACTTAGAAAACCGCTCTCGTCGAAACAACATTAGAGTCGATGGTCTGAAAGATTCACCAGGAGAAAGTTGGAGTGATTGTGAGAAATCTGTGGAAAAAATATTTACAAGCAACCTTAAAATTTCAACTGAAATTATTGTGGAACGAGCGCATCGAGTTGGGTCGTACAAAGAAGACAAAACACCAAGAACTATCGTAGTAAAACTTTTAAACTACCAAGATAAAATTAAAATTTTAAGTTCACTTAAAAATCTTTAAGGAAGTGGAATATATATAAATGAAGACTTTGCTAAAGAGACGATGGTAGAGAGAAAGAAACTTTGGCGAGAAGTTAAAAATCTTCGCAACCAAGGTAAATACGCAACAATTAAATTTAATAAAGTTTTTTGTCGTGAATTTAGAAAATAAGACAGTTTTTGCGTATAATCATGGTCTACTATAAATACACGGCCTGGTTTGTTGGTTTTTACGGAAAAAAATTAGGAGGCCAGTTTTATTTGCTGTAATAAACGATATCTTTAAACAGAAGGCTTTGTTTTTCTTGTTATATACAATATTTTTTGATTATATATGAATTTTATTATAAGTTTAGTTATGAGGAACTTATTAATTTTGATCTTTTAAATAAGATTTTAATTAAGTAACAATATAAATACAATATTTAAATTAGACACATTTATAACAGCTTGTCACTTTTGAGATATGATTATTTTTATTGTGCTTCAAAAATATAAGAATTACTTTTATTTTCAAATCTAGAATTCTTAATACAATGCCAAACAAGTGTGCAGTGATATACTGTTGCAGTGGATACAAAAGTAAATCATCAAATACAAATGTGAATACTCTAAAATTGACTTCAGAAACAACAGTTTAAAACAAAGAAAATATTTTTTTTGCGTTTCCTGATGCTCTTAAAAGACCTGAGTTAAGAAAAAAATGGATTAAGTTTGTTAATAGAAAAAATTGGTTTCCTACAGAACATTCAGGTGTTTGTAGTGCACACTTTGATCCAAAATTTCTAAAGCACGGTGTTGAATGACTCTTATTTATGATCTTCATCCGATACCAACTATTTATTCAAATGATGCAATAAAAAAAATTCCACCTTCTCTGTTATTATCTATTCCAGGTCCATCAAGAAAATCTCCAACTAGATGTGTCACAAGCATTCAAGATGAGTCAGATATTTTTATGGAAAAAGATTTTATCAAAGACCTAGAAATGTTAAATTCATCTTCAAGTCCTGTTGGCTTTATTTTTTAAAAATATGACTCCCATGTTTTATATTATTGTATTTTTTATGTGGCATCTATTGATAATGCTCCCTGTATTGAATCAATACAAGTCGATTCTACTTTGCATGTAAAGTTGCATCACAATGGATGTCAAATTCCTCAAACGCAAAACCAATATTTACTTAAAAATATTAGCATATTAGAAAACCTTGCATCATATATGCATATTTTTGTTGCAGAAAAAAAAAATACTATTTTAGATGAAATTCATAGTATCTAATATTATAAACCGAAAGGCAGGAAATTATATTTATCTGAAGTCATATTCTCTTCATTTTTCATTATTACAACACTAAAAATACCTTTACCGTCATTGTCAGTTTTAAAAAAATTAGCAGCTGGAGGAATTGAACCCTTAAAAGCTATTAAGTTACTTTTGGAGGAAGGAAAAGTAGACCCAGACTGTATTTTAATGTTGGATGAAATGTATTTTCAGAAATGTAGTGAGTATAGTAGCGGTAAATATGTTGGTTTAGATAAAAATGGTAACTTTTTTAAAAGTATCCTTGTTTTTATGGTTGTGAGTTTAAAAAAATCTATCCCTTATGTCATAAAGTCTTGTCCACAAACAAAAATAAATGGAGATACAGTTTTCCTTGAAATTAAAGAAAGTTTGTCTGTTTTGAAATTAGCAGGATTTAATGTACGTTTAATAGTTGCAGACAATCATTCGACAAATGTATCAGGATATGGACAGTTAATTAAATGCTTCGGAACTGGTATATCTGAAGAAGATCATTTTATTGTGTACGAAGAAAAAAAAATTTACCTTATGTATGATAGTGTTCATCTCTTAAAAAATATTCGAAATAATCTACTTGATTCTAAGCGATTTATATTCCCTGTTTTCCATTTCGATGGACTTTATGATCCTATTTCAGTTACTGCTGGTGAAATTTCTTGGCATCTTCTCCATAAAACTTACGAAAAAGATGAAAAACTTAGTGCTAATTTACGTAAGGCACATAAACTCACATTTCAAACTTTACATCCAGGAAATGATAAGCAAAGTGTTCCTCTTGCTTTGAATGTTTTTCATGAAACAACATCAGCTGCCATTAAAAGTTATTTTCCACAAGATTTATCTGCAGCTGATTTTTTACGCCTTAATAATAGTTGGTGGTTAATATCGAATTCAAAGTCAAAATATTCAAATAACTATATTGGTTATGCAGTTGTGAGGGAAGATAAAAAACCTGAATTCTTACGTTGTTTTTCGAAGTGAATTAATGAATGGCAAATAAAACAGTTAAAGGAGTGTGGAAAGTTTACTCTTAGCAATCAAACAGCAAATGCTATGATAAAAACATTAAAAAGTTCTGCTGATTTTTGTGATGATTTACTCAATGAAGGTTATACTTACATTTTAACAAGTCGTTTCCAAAGTGACCCTCTAGAACGTCGATTTTCAAAATATAGACAAATGAGTGGAGGTCGTTTTCTTGTTGGTTTACGTGAAGTTGAGTCTTCTGAGGAAATACTTCAAATTAAATCTCTAATGAAAGAAGATATAAATTACTGGGATTTAAATCTTAAACCAGAGACAAGTCCAGATCTTTCATGTGAAATCGATTTTGAAAATGATTTTGAAGAGATTGATTTAGACGATGACAGCAAGGAGGTGGCAACCTACATTGCAGGATTTATTATTAAAAAAATCTTTAAAAAATTTGTTTGTTCTGAATGTGAAGCGTTATTAAATCATGAGAAGGTCACCATTTGTGTTGAGTATACAAATTTGCTCTCTAGAGGGGGGCTTCAATTACCTGGGAAACATCTTGCATCATATATATCCCATTGCTTTGCTAAACTAGATTTAGCTCAAGAAAATTTATTTTTTAATGCTGATAATATCAGATATGCTGCAAGAAAGCTCCTGAATCTTGGAAGAGGAGGGATCTTCATGTGTCCTCAGCATTTTAATAATGCTATAATATTTATTAATAATATAATTATAAACATATACTTTAACAACAAGCAAATAATTATCAATGGTGGAAAAAGAAAAGACGAGATTGTTGCTTTTAAATCAAAGAGAACAAAAAGAAAGCATAATGATTAATCTATTTCTTGTTGTTAATTTCACAGTATTTTAAAATTTATTGTGATTTTATGAATGTTTATATTACTTTAAATAAAAAAGAATTTTAAACAGTTGTTTATTTGTTTTAATAATTTATGTTTTTATTATTCCAGCATTTTCTATGAAAACTCAATAATTACAAAAAAAAAAAAAAAAACTGGCCTCTTAATTTTTTCCGTAAAAACCAACAAACCCGGCCGTGTATTTATAGTAGGCCATGGTATAATTAAGAAAAAGTTTTACGACGAGAGACGATCTTTTGGTTTCTGATGCCGATGGTGAGGTCTTTACAATTGAAATAATAAACAAAAAATTAAAAAATATACTGGTGCCCACCTGTTACAGACCACCTGAAGGTGATATAACAAACTTTTCAAATCACCTAAAACAAATATTTCTTAAAAATAACAAAGAGCACAAAATATTATTCTGTATTGGAGACATAAATATAAACTGTCTACAGTACGATGAAGATGCTGTTACCAAAAAATTTTTTGACGATATGTTTCAACACTACATCTTTCCTATAATAAACAAACCAACCCGGGTAACATTTAATTCAATCACTGCAATAGACAACATATTGACTTTCATTATATGATCCTTCGTTAAAAGCAGGTGTTATCAAAACAGATATATCCGATCACTTTCCGATTTACTTTTCCTTTTTTCAAGATACAAAAAATAAAATCAAAATCATAAACTCTAAAATTAAAGTCTATAAACGAAAAATTAATAATATAACTATTCAACAGTTTAAAGACTCATTATCGGCAGTAAGGTGGGATAGGATTTACCAAGAATGCAACCTTGGGCATACCAACTCCGCTTATAATAAATTTTTAGAAATATTCTTAAAGCACTATGATAATCACTTCCCACTTATAGAACAAGAATTAAAAATAAAATATTTACAATGTCCATGGATTACCAGAGGTATAAAAAAATCTTCAAAAAAAAAAAAAACTCTACATCAAATATTTAAAAAATAGAAATGAGAAAAATCTAAATACTTACACACAATACAAAAATTTATGGTGACATTAAAAAAACATGGAATACTATAAAAGAAATAATTGGGAACAAAAAAGTAAAATCAAGTAGTTTACCTGCTCAAAGAATCATAGATAATATAGAGTACAGTGACAAAAATATGATTGCTGAAAAAATCTACGAATTTTTTGTAAACATATGCCGTAATCTTGCCTCAAAAATTAAGTCTCCTAACATCTCATTCAAATCATACCTAAGTGATACCCAGAGCGAAATAAAATACAAAGAACTAAACTACCAAGAACCTAATTAACTTGACGAAAATATGAAAAAAATAAAATCTATTGCTACATTTAAAAGAACTATAAAAAAACACTTACTAAATTTAAACATTACGTACATTCTCTCATTTTTAAAAAAAAAATCGAAATAATTTTGTATTTTTAATTTTTTATGTACTTTATTTAATTTTAATATTGTATTGAATATGTATATTCATATAAAGCGAATTAAATTTTTTTTTTTGTTTTTGTTTATTGTCTTTAATATGTATACGAATATGTACAGATTTGTAATTTTTTGTTTGTTATTTTATATTTTAACTTTATCTTAAATTTCTTCTTTTTTTAACTTTAGGTTCTTTTTTTAACTTTAAGTTTTTTTTTAACCTTCTAAAATTTCTAAACAAATTTTTTTTTTTTTTTTTTTAAACTTATTAATTTCACTCTTTTATGTAATATTGGAAGATGTAAAATTTAATTGTATTTTTTTTGTATTTCACAAAGGGGCTTGATGATAAGTCATTTTGACATCTACTTGCCCCAGTCAGCTTGTAATTATATGTATTTGTTTAAATTTATAGATAACATTGTAAAATGTGTAAAATGACGAAATAAATAGAAATTCTAATTAATGTTGCTCTAAATTCCTTAAAATTAAATAAAACTCCAGGTATAGATGATATCTGTAGTAGGGTAGTGGCAAATGTCTTTACAACAATAAATAAACCAATATTTAAAATTTTTAAGTCTTCAATTAGAACAGGAGATGTACCAGACAAGCTTAAAGTAGCTAAAGTAGTACCAATATTTAAAACAGATGAAACATACTTAGTTAATAATTATAGACCTAACTCAGTACTCCCAACCTTTTCTAAGCTTCTCGAAAGAGTAATCTATAACAGATTGTATGAGTATTTAATCCAAAATAAAATTCTAAATAAAAAGCAATTCGGTTTCCAAAAACAATATTTAACTGAACACGCAATTCTAGATCTAGTTAACAATATATGTGATTCTTTTAATAAAAAACAGTTTGTTCTAGGCATCTTTATAGAACTTACAAAAGCGTTTGATACTGTATATCATGATATCTTACTTAAAAAAATGAAAAGCTATGGGATAAAAAACATAACTCTTGACTGGTTCAAAAACTATCTAAGCAACAGACAACAATGTGTTTTTTCAGATAATACAAACACTCAAAACTACTAAGAGTTGAGTGCGGTGTCCCCCAAGGTTCCATTCTTGGACCTCTTCTGTTTCTTCTATATATCAACAACCTTATAAAAGTCTCGGATAAACTTATGTTTGCCGATGACACAAACTTATTTTATTCCTCGAACTCAATCAAAGATCTTTATGAATGTATGAACAAAGAGTTTAAAAGGTTAAATATATGGTTGAAACTAAATAAGTTATCACTAAATACAGAAAAATCAAAATACATACTGTTTCATTTCAAAAAACGAAAAATTAATATACCAACTATCCTTCCCTCACTAAAAATAGATAAGGTAAACATTGAAAGAACAGAAACAACTAAATTTCTTGGGATCCTTATTGACGAAAATTTATCTTGGAAAGCCCATATAAGTACAATAAACACCAAAATTTCAAAAAATATTGGGATACTCTACAAAGTTAAACCTATGTTGTCCCAACATAATCTTAAATCCCTTTATTTTTCTTACATCTAAAGTTATCTTACATCCGCTAATATTACATGGGCAAGTACACAAAAATCCAAATTGAGTACTATTTACATAAGTCAAAAACACGCATCAAGATTAGTTTATAATAAAAATAAACTCAGCCATGCTGAACCCTTATTAAAAACCTTGAATGCTCTAAATGTTTACCAAATGAACATCTACCAAAATTTACTATTCATGCTTAAATACAAACTTGGACTAGTCTCATTGCATTTTTTAGATAACTTCTTTCAAGTTAACTCTAATAGATATATAACAAGAGCAACAGACAACTTCACACTGCCTAAAAGAACAACAAGTTTCTCACGGTTTTCTATTTCCTACCGGGGTCCGTACTTATATAACAAAATAATATCAAAAAATATAGAACTTATAGTATTAAATAATCCTGCCAACTTGAAAAATAAATTAAAACGCCTCATACTTAATATCAACAATTATATTGACATGTGTTAAACTTAGCAACATTTTATACTAAAATATTTATGTGTATCACTGACTGTATACTGTTTAACCACTTTTGACTAAATATAAATATAAAATAGCCTTTATTTAACCTAAATGGTTAAATAAAGTCTATTTTATATTTATATATAGTCAAAAGTGGTTAAGAGGTACTCGATGATAAGTTTTCTTAGACTTCTACGAGTTTTCCTTTACAACAATATGTATATATCTTTAGTAACAAAAAAAATTTCTTGTCTTATCTTTTTTTTCTTATTTGTAATTTTTATTTTTAAAAATACTTATAATTTATGATAAGAAACACTATTAGTTTACGTTATAATTAGTTATACTTGTTAAACCACTTTTTATTATGATACCTGGTAATATTATGTTATATATATATTTTGTTTTTTACGTTGCATTATATTATGTTATGTAGTTGTAACGTAACGATGTGTAAATTTATTGGAGTTGTTAAAAAAATAAAAAATTCTATTAATATTTCTAAAGGATTTCTATAAGTTTAAGAAAATTGTGGTGCAAAAAGAGTTTCTATCAAGTTTTGGGTTTATCAAGTTATCAATCTCATGCTAGATTTAAAAGAAATAAGAATCAAATTAATGAAATAGGTTATATATACCTATAATATATATATATATATATATATATATATATATATATATATATATATATATATATATATATATATAGTATATATATATATATATATATATATATATATATATATATATATATATATATATATATATATATATATATATATATATATATATAGATATAGATATATATATATAGATATATATATAGATATTTTTTTTTTTTTTAATTTTTTTATTCAAATTTTTTTTGTTCTTTAATCCTTACAAATTCGTAAAATATAATAGAATCTTTACAGAGTAAATAAAATTAAAAAAAAAAAATTACTAAGTTACGTTATACAAAAAAATATATAATGTAAAACTGTAAAGTATTAGAAATTACTTCAAAGAACGCGGAAAACTTGCAGAAGACCGACATTCTTGTCATCAAGAAACCGCTATGCGTTACTAATATTTTTGGATGCTTTTTTTTAAAATAAGTTTATTTATTTATTTTTTTTTTAAATAAAAAAACAAAAACAAAAAAATGTTATCGGTTTTCGGCAGAATGAGAATAAAAATCCAAAATGCAAAAAAACAAAGAATGCAGACAAGAAGAAGTTTTTAATTTTTTGATTTTATTTCAATACACATTAATATAAGTAGGTACACGATTTGCTAAATAGGTAAATTGCTAAATAGGTAATATATAGTCGTTCGAGTGTTGATAAATAAGCCTATTATTTGCTTTTGTGTTTTTGTTATTGCTGTTGTTTTTGAGTTATTTAGAGTTTTTTGGGTTATTTAGAGTTTTTTGAGTTATTAGAGTTTACATTAGTTTCGGAACAAAGTTAGATTTATACATAGTTTTAAATGTTTTTGGGTTAATAAAAGTTCATAAAGTTGTTAGTGTTTAAAATGAGATCTTTTAATAACGTTTTCAGAGTATTTAAGTTATTCGATTTTTCCAGTTGAGTATTTTTTGATATTAATTTATTATATATATAAGGACCACGGTACGAAATGGAAAAGTGCGAGAAATTTGTTTTTTTAAAAGGTACGTTGAAGTTTCCCGTTCCTCTGGTATGGTATCTATTTTTGCTTTTTTGGAAAAAATTCTTTGAAAAGTAAGAAGGAACAAATCCAAGTTTATATTTGAGCATAAATAACAAATTTTGGAATATATTGATTTGATATACATTTAATGCTTTCAAATTTTTTAAAAGTGGCTCAGCATGCGAGAGTCTATCCTTATTAAAAACTATTCTTGCAGCATGTTTTTGCTTTCGATATAGTGTAGTTAGTTGGGATCTATGAGTGCTCGCCCATGCAACATTAGCGTATTTGAAGTAGCTTTGTATAAACGAGAAGTATAGAAACTTTAAATTATCAGGAGACAGAATAGAACTAGCTTTGTAGAGGATACCAATGTTTTTTGATATTTTGGTATTTAATATATCTATATGTGATTTCCATGAGATGTTCTCATCAATAAGTATCCCAAGAAATTTAGTTGCTTGGGTTCTCTCTATTTCTTTAGTATCTATATTTAGCGAAGGTAAATCGGGTGGTATTTTTTTAAGGTTAGAATGAAAAAGAATGTATTTGGTTTTTTCTGTGTTTAACGATAATTTGTTAGATTTTCACCAACTGTTTATTTTTTCGAGTTCAGTATTTGTAGTTTCATAAAGTTCTGTAATTGATGAGGATGCATAAAATAAATTGGTGTCGTCCGCGAACATTATGAAATCTAATTTACTTGAGGCTTTAGGAAGATCGTTTATGTATATTAAAAACAAAAGAGGTGCAAGAATGGAACCTTGGGGGACACCGCATTTTATTTTGAGTAATTTTGAAAATTTTTTTCCATGAGCAATAACGCATTGTTTTCTGTCTAGTAAAAAATTTTTGAACCAGTTTAGTGCAACACCTTTTATCCCATATTTTTCCATTTTCCTAATTAAGATAGCGTGATCTACCGTGTCAAATGCCTTAGATAAATCAACAAAGACTCCAAGGACGTATTTTTTTTTTTCAAAGGAGTCATTTATATTATATATAAGATCAAGAATTGCGTGTTTGGTTGAATATTGCTTTTGGAAGCCAAACTGTTTTTCATTTAGGATTTTGTTATTTGTTAGATATTTATACAGTTTATTGTATATTACTCTCTCTAAAGGTTTTGAAAATACAGGTAGCACTGAGATAGGTCTGTAGTTATTTAGTGTAAATGCATCACCGGTTTTTAATACTGGTATTACCTTAGCTATTTTTAATTTATTCGGTACGGATCCTGTCATAATTGAAGATTTAAAAATTTCATAGATTGGTTGTTTTATCTCCGGAAACACATTTACAACTATATAGCTACAAATGTCGTCTATCCCAGGGGCCTTATTCGTCTTAAGCGAGTTTTTTGCAATTTCTAGTTCTTCATGGTTTAGTTAAGAGAAAATATTTAAACAGAAATGTTGGTTTGTGATATAGGTTTCGAAGGAGATATCAGGGCATTGAATTTTTGAAGCCATATTAGGGCCTATGTTTGCAAAAAAGCTATTGAAGTTTTCAGCGATAGAAGTTTTGTCGATATATTCAGTTTCGTTAACGATAATTTTATCAGGTAAATTATTTGATTTAGTATAGTTTTTACCTATTATTTCTTTCAATATGTTCCAGGTATTTTTAATATCACTTTTGCTTTTTTGTAGTTGTTTTGAATAATACACTTTTTTTGAATTTTTTCTAATTTTTTTAAATAGATTTTTGTATTCCTTGTATGTAGTTAAGTTAGTTTCGTTTCTGTTTTTTAAATACTTGATATAGATTTTTTGCTTTGTTTTTGATGATTTTCTAATCCCCTTAGTTATCCATGGGCAGTTTAGATACTTTAGCTTTATTTCTTTCTCTTCAACAGGAAAATGTTTATTGTAGTGATCTAGAAAAATATTTACAAATAAATTGTATGCGGAATTTGTGTGTCCAAGGTTACATTCTTGATACACTTCATCCCAATTTACCACCGATAGCGAGTCTTTAAAATTTTTAATAGAGAACTGATTGATTTTTCTTTTATATACTTTAGTTTTAGGATTGTTATAGGTTCTTAAATCTTGAGATAATGAAAAATAAATAGGAAAATGGTCTGATAAATCGGTTTTGATAATTACTGTTTTTAAGGAAGTTTCGAGAAATGTATTTGTTAATATATTGTCTATTGCAGAGATATATATATACATATATACAAATATATATATATATATATATATATATATATATATATATATATATATATATATTATATATATATATATATATATATATATATATTAATAAGTTTTATATTATAATATATTGTGGCTATATATTATATATTATAAACATATATTAATAGCCACGAATAAGGCCGAAATTCCGGCTGTAATTTTATTCTGGATTGTCCATAAATTAAGCAACACAAAATATATTTTAAAACGCAGTGGCTACAGTACCAGCTGCATATTTTGAAGCCCTAAACAGGCTAAGAATAGGCAGAAAAATAAGCAGTCTGATTCGCTGATATTAAAAGAGAGGCTTTTGCGCGTATGTTTAAATCAAAACAAATGTCAAAAAACGTATTGAATAATATAAGTGAATTTGAGTAATTTCACGAAAAACCAAATAATATTAGCAAAAAAAATTATGATTTTTCTATCCAATTTTGTGCAATATAGTACAAATACTTATACAAACCCTCACAACTCAAAACACCCGTGATTTTCAGAATTTTTACTTAAAAATAAAGATTTCAAAAAATTAGTCTATTTTTCTAATTGTTTTTATAATTCTAAGATATAAAAAAGACAACCATTGTAACAAACTATAAACCAGACTATTAACTTGACTATGCCGTGATTCTCATACGGTAGATTTTTTAAAACAGCTTTTAAATTTACCTACTAGTATCAATAGACTATTATTAACTTGGTATAATTTTTTTCAATTTAAGTTCCCATTTATCCAATCATTTAGCAAGAAAAGTGTTTCGAAAAAATAGCCTAATTTCTTTTTCGAACTTTAGAATTATTACTCCCTTATATAAAATACTAGCTGGAGTTACCCGGCGTTGCCCGGGCCAATATTTAAACTGGCTTACCTGATATCTGTACACAAAAATGAGCCAAAAAATGGGCCCAAAAAATGGTCCCCCCTGACCCCGGGGTCAGGGGGGCCATTTATAGGCCCCCTGACCCCGGGGGTCGGGGTACGGGGTCAAAACCCAGCTAAGAGCCTTCTCCCCCTCGAGGACTACCCCCATGCCAAATTTCATCGAGATCGGTCCGGCGGTTTCGATTTCTATAGAGAACAAACAAACACACACACATTGCCCTTTATACATATTAAGATATACAACACTAAAAAAGTTTCTGCATACTGCTTATTGCTTGTTATAGCTAGCCCAGATGATTTGCAACACTCTTAAATTAAAAGCAATAATAAGCAAGAGCGAATTTAGATATCCTTTGGTAATGTATAGTAATAAAAGATCACAAAGCATTGTAGCATAATAAGCTACTAGAAAAAATCTATAACCTGATGTCCACAAGTGTGCTTTGATATAGTAAACTGATTACCAAAAGCAATAACTCTCAACTTACCACACTTTTATGAAAAACTAAGTGTAAAAAGGTAGAAACAAGAAAGATTGCAAACATGCAAGTTCATGTTGTTGTTTATTTCAATTTCAAAACTCAATACATGTTTGTTGATATATAGCTTTTAACCTAAACAAAATACTCGTTATTGTATTCTATAATTAATATAAAATGTGTATCCTTTAATAGCAACTGATGGTAAATAATATTAAATAAAGCAGCAAACTTTGATAAATTTTGTATATTTATAATGCTAATAATTTATTTTACATTATATACTCCAGAAGAAAAAGAGAATATGTCGGCTCTAAATAAATTAGAAAAAAAACCTTAAAAAAAATGTATTCGATATTTAGAAATTTTATGAATAGTTTCATTATGTAATTTTTAATATAACCAATAAAATCAAGTGTTCTTTTTTTAAATTTCTGCGTAAATCTCTTGCTTAATAATATAAAAACAGAGATGCGTCATGTTTTATTTTGATGCAATATTAATAATTTTTTTGAAAACTTGCTTCCTCAAATGTAAAAGCTAATTTTGATAAAGTTATTTTTATTACAAAAATTGCCATAATTCACCTTTATTTGGTTAAATTTTTTGACTTTAATACTTAGTAAAGTTTTAATGTTCAGTGAAAAAACAAATATCACTTTTTTTTGTTAAATTTTCCAATAGATTATTATCCAATTTATTATTCAAATTATTTCCATTAGATTAATATCCGATTTTCATCCTATATAATATATATAAAGAAAAATATTGATGTACGCCTTATCAGCCTTCTCAAAATTTAGGTTGAAAAAAAACTTCTTCAGTTTTTGTAGATTTATATGGAACATGTAAGCTAGTTTGGCAAAACATCTGTAAAAATTTTGTTTTTCCAAAATTTTAAATATTAAACTGTTTATAATTAACAAGTTGGTATAAAGATGCAGTAACGAGCTTAGAACAACTTCTGCCTCAGCTTAAAATTTATACTTTGCATATTTTAAGTACTTTACCAGTAGTCTGGTGCAATTGCATATAAAATTTGTATTGAGCATGTTTTATATAACACGGACATTATATTTGATGAGAAACACATTTAGAAATTTTGCAAAATTGCACACATGCAAATTCAAGTGAAATATTTCAAGAGTTTATACATGCAAAACACATTTTATAATAGCAAAAATATTCATAGCATTCATATGACAACTTATTTTGTTATTTTTTTTGATAATTTTTTTTTCTTTTTTCATTACTCTTTTTTCTTTAAAACGTTCGATTTTAACCACTTAGTTTTTTAAATCTTTTTTTTTTCAATTAATACAATACAAAAAATGCCACAATCATTTGCCATAATCCACTTTTATTTATGCCATAATCCACTTTTATTTGGTTAACTTATTTGACTTCAATACTTCTTCTTGCTTTTAATGTCAGTGTTTATATGTAACTGTACAAAAATTACTGTTCTGATGACAAACATAAATTTCACTTCTTTTGTTAAATTTTAAAATATCTAATAACTTAATGTAGCCTGCTAAAAAATTTTTAAATTTTAAAAATGTTTTTAATGGTTTAACACGATGTTTTATTAAAGTTACGTAATAAAAAAATATATCAGCCTCCTCCAAACTATGATTGAAACAAAGCATAAAAACAAAATCTCCTCAGAGCTCATATATTGACATGGAACATGTAAGCTAGTTTGGCAATTAGTGCAAATTTTATTTTTTTAAATACTCTAATTTTCAACTCTTTATAATAAACATGTAAATCAGTTTATAAATAAAGTTCTTCACCAGTAGTCACGTAAAACTGCATATAAACTTTGTATGCAAAAGTGCTACAATATTAGTCTCGTACAACATACTTATATAAACTATGTATTTGAGAATGCTTTAAGGCCAAGAGCATATTTTAAGAGAAACGCATTTGTAGATTTTTTCAAATTTACTTCAACTCATTTTTTTCTTTGGTTCTTAAAATTAACAATAGATAAAATCTTCATCACCAAGATAAGCTTTATTGAAATTTTTACAAGTGAAAGTTTTCTTGTACAAATAGATTTTGATACATTTTAAATACTCTGAAGAGTACTAAAATAAAATGATTTTCCTGTGTTGATAGTAACACATGACTTGCATTGAAAACTTAGTATGTCATTACTTTGAAATTTATTTCAAAAATCTGTATGTTTTGATTTTAATTATATTTTTTAACAAATCGCACTTGCCTCTCTTTCAAAATCAGCAAATCAGATTGCTAATTTTTCTGCCTATTCTGAGCCTGAATAGGGTTTTAAAATACGCCTACGGTTCCGGTGGCATATTTTGAAAAAAAGTGGTTAAAATCAATCGTTTTAATGAAAAAAGAGTAATAAAAAAAGAGTAATAAAAAAAGAAAATAAAATTATCAAAAAAAATAACAAAATAAGTTGTCATGCTATGAATATTTTTGCTATTATAAAATGTGTTTTATATGTATAAAATCTTGAAATATTTCACTTGAATTTGCATGTGTGCAATTTTGCAAAATTTCTAAATGTGTTTCTCATCAAATATAATGTCCGTGTTCTATAAAGCATGCTCGATACAAAGTTTATATGCAATTGCACCAGACTACTGGTAAAGTACTTAAAATATGCAAAGTATAAACATAACGATGAGGTAGAGGTTGTTCTAAGCTCGTTAGTGCATTTTTATATCAACTTGTTAATTATAAACAGATTAACATTTAAAGTTTTGGAAAAACAAAATTTTTAAAGATGTTTTGCTAAACTAGCTTACATGTTCCATATAAATCTACGAACCCTGAAGAAGTTATTGTTCAACCTAAATTTTGAGAAGGCTGATAAGGCGTACATCAATATTTTTCTCTATATATAATATATAGGATGAAAATCGGATATTAATCTAATGGAAATAATTTGAATAATAAATTGGATAATAATCTATTGGAAAGTTTAACAAAAAAAGTGATATTTGTTTTTTCACTGAACATTAAAACTTTACTGAGTAATAAAGTCAAAAAATTTAACCAAATAAAGGTGAATTATGGCAATTTTTGTAATAAAAATAACTTCATCAAAATTAGCTTTTACATTTGAGGAAGCAAGTTTTCAAAAAAATTAATAATATTGCATCAAAATAAAACATAACGCATCTCTGTTTTTATATTAATAAACAAGAGATATTCGCAGAAATTTAAAAAACGGACACTTGTTTTTATTGGTTATATTAAAAATTACATAATAAAACTATAAATAAAATTTGTAAATATGGAGAACATTTTATTTAAGATTTTTTTAGAGCAGACATATGACATTCATATGACATATGATATTCATATGACATATGATATATTCATATGACATATGTCATATGACATTCATATGACAACTTATTTTGTTATTTTTTTTGATAATTTTTTTTTCTTTTTTCATTACTCTTTTTTCTTTAAAACGTTCGATTTTAACCACTTAGTTTTTTAAATCTTTTTTTTTTCAATTAATACAATACAAAAAATGCCACAATCATTTGCCATAATCCACTTTTATTTATGCCATAATCCACTTTTATTTGGTTAACTTATTTGACTTCAATACTTCTTCTTGCTTTTAATGTCAGTGTTTATATGTAACTGTACAAAAATTACTGTTCTGATGACAAACATAAATTTCACTTCTTTTGTTAAATTTTAAAATATCTAATAACTTAATGTAGCCTGCTAAAAAATTTTTAAATTTTAAAAATGTTTTTAATGGTTTAACACGATGTTTTATTAAAGTTACGTAATAAAAAAATATATCAGCCTCCTCCAAACTATGATTGAAACAAAGCATAAAAACAAAATCTCCTCAGAGCTCATATATTGACATGGAACATGTAAGCTAGTTTGGCAATTAGTGCAAATTTTATTTTTTTAAATACTCTAATTTTCAACTCTTTATAATAAACATGTAAATCAGTTTATAAATAAAGTTCTTCACCAGTAGTCACGTAAAACTGCATATAAACTTTGTATGCAAAAGTGCTACAATATTAGTCTCGTACAACATACTTATATAAACTATGTATTTGAGAATGCTTTAAGGCCAAGAGCATATTTTAAGAGAAACGCATTTGTAGATTTTTTCAAATTTACTTCAACTCATTTTTTTCTTTGGTTCTTAAAATTAACAATAGATAAAATCTTCATCACCAAGATAAGCTTTATTGAAATTTTTACAAGTGAAAGTTTTCTTGTACAAATAGATTTTGATACATTTTAAATACTCTGAAGAGTACTAAAATAAAATGATTTTCCTGTGTTGATAGTAACACATGACTTGCATTGAAAACTTAGTATGTCATTACTTTGAAATTTATTTCAAAAATCTGTATGTTTTGATTTTAATTATATTTTTTAACAAATCGCACTTGCCTCTCTTTCAAAATCAGCAAATCAGATTGCTAATTTTTCTGCCTATTCTGAGCCTGAATAGGGTTTTAAAATACGCCTACGGTTCCGGTGGCATATTTTGAAAAAAAGTGGTTAAAATCAATCGTTTTAATGAAAAAAGAGTAATAAAAAAAGAGTAATAAAAAAAGAAAATAAAATTATCAAAAAAAATAACAAAATAAGTTGTCATGCTATGAATATTTTTGCTATTATAAAATGTGTTTTATATGTATAAAATCTTGAAATATTTCACTTGAATTTGCATGTGTGCAATTTTGCAAAATTTCTAAATGTGTTTCTCATCAAATATAATGTCCGTGTTCTATAAAGCATGCTCGATACAAAGTTTATATGCAATTGCACCAGACTACTGGTAAAGTACTTAAAATATGCAAAGTATAAACATAACGATGAGGTAGAGGTTGTTCTAAGCTCGTTAGTGCATTTTTATATCAACTTGTTAATTATAAACAGATTAACATTTAAAGTTTTGGAAAAACAAAATTTTTAAAGATGTTTTGCTAAACTAGCTTACATGTTCCATATAAATCTACGAACCCTGAAGAAGTTATTGTTCAACCTAAATTTTGAGAAGGCTGATAAGGCGTACATCAATATTTTTCTCTATATATAATATATAGGATGAAAATCGGATATTAATCTAATGGAAATAATTTGAATAATAAATTGGATAATAATCTATTGGAAAGTTTAACAAAAAAAGTGATATTTGTTTTTTCACTGAACATTAAAACTTTACTGAGTAATAAAGTCAAAAAATTTAACCAAATAAAGGTGAATTATGGCAATTTTTGTAATAAAAATAACTTCATCAAAATTAGCTTTTACATTTGAGGAAGCAAGTTTTCAAAAAAATTAATAATATTGCATCAAAATAAAACATAACGCATCTCTGTTTTTATATTAATAAACAAGAGATATTCGCAGAAATTTAAAAAACGGACACTTGTTTTTATTGGTTATATTAAAAATTACATAATAAAACTATAAATAAAATTTGTAAATATGGAGAACATTTTATTTAAGATTTTTTTAGAGCAGACATATTTTCTTTTTCTTCTGGAGTATATAATGTAAAATAAATTATTGGCATTATAAATATATAAAATTTATCAAAGTTTGCTGCTTTATTTAATATTATTTATCATCAATTGCTATTAAAGGATACACATTTAATATTAATTATATAATACAATAACGAACATTTTGTTCAGGTTAAATCAACAAACATGTATTGAGTTTTGAAATTGAAATAAACAACAACATGAACTTGCATGTTTGCAATCTTTCTTGTTTCTACCTTTTTACACTTAGTTTTTCATAAAAGTGTGGTAAGTTGAGAGTTATTGCTTTTGGTAATCAGTTTACTATATCAAAGCACACTTGTGGACATCAGGTTATAGATTTTTTCTAGTAGCTTATTATGCTACAATGCTTTGTGATCTTTTATTACTATACATTACCAAAGGATATCTAAATTTGCTCTTGCTCACAATTGCTTTTAATTTAAGAGTGTTGCAAATCATCTGGGTTAGCTATAACAGCCAAAAAGCAATAATCTCAAATTTTTTTAGTGTGTATATAATTTATATAAGGGGGTAATAAGTCTAAAGTTCTAAAAAGAAATTAGGCTATTTTTTCGAAACACTTTTCTTGCTAAATGATTGGATAAATGGGAACTTAAATTGAAAAAAATTATATAATTATTTTATTATTATAAATAATAAAAATTATATTATATATAATTATAAAAGTTAATAATAGTCTATTGATATTAGTAGGTAAATTTTAAAACTGTTTTAAAAAATCTATCCTATGAGAACCACAGCATTGTCAAATTTCACCAGCTGGTTTATAGTTTATTACAATGGTTGTCTTTTTTATATCTTAGAATTATAAAAACAATTAGAAAAACAAACTAGTTTTTTGAAATCTTTATTTTTAGGATAAAATTTTGAAAATCACGAATGTTTTGAGTCGTGAGGGTTTGTATAAGTATTTGTACTATATTGCAAAAAATTGGATAAAAAAATCATAATTTTTTTTGCTAATATTATTTGGTTTTTTATGAAATTACTCAAATTCACTTTTATTATTCAATACGTTTTTTGACATTTGTTTTGATTGAAACATACGCGCAAAAGCCTCTCTTTCAAAATCAGCGAATCAGATTGCACATAAATCAGCCTATTCTGATTCTGTATAGGGTTTCAAAATACGCCAAAGGGGGTGATTATGAACAGAGGGGTGACTATGAACATCAGTACCAAGTTAACTAAAAGGTGAAACAACACACACAATAGATCTAAATTGTGTGTTATTTTGATCCAGTTGCATTGAATATAATTTGGAACCTAATTTTAGGCTGCGCAAATTATTTTCCTTTTTCGGCTTTTCTTTATCGCATATCAACAGCATGAGTTACATTGTTCGGGTAGTTTGTTGACTTATCAAGCTATATCCAAAGAAGCAGGTATCAAAACGCTATAAAAGTTGCTACACATCAAGTTCAGGTACATAATGTTCTAATGAATTCAAAAGTGTAGTTTGTCTGTAAATGATTATTTGCTCATTTAAAAATAGCATTTTTTTCATCATCAAGAATTCGATTTTTTTTTTATTAATTTAAGGAACTATGCCTCGAAAATAAAAAAGAAAGGAAAATAGCCGAGGTTACAAAACAAATTACACTCAAAAAGACTTACAAGCAGCAGTAAATAAAGTGAAAAACCACGGGTTTACTATCAGGAAAGCAGCCAAAGCTTATAACATTTCGCTAGGAACTCTCCATAAAATCGTAAAACTTGGAAATCAAGTTCCAAAAATGCATGGTGGACAAACCAGGCTTGACAGTTCTACAGAAAATTTAATTGTTCAAACAATTACTTATATGACAGATTAGAGGGTTCTTTGGACATTCGACTTTTAGTTAAATGTTATTGTGATAAAAAGAAAATAACAGACTTTATAATTAAAAATAATATGCCTGGTGTAGATTGGGTTCAGTCTTTCATGAAAAGGCATTGTCTGACGAAAAGGGTTGCTGACAATGTAAAGCATAGTAGGGCTTTAGTCAATGAAGAAACCCTTAACCGTTATTTCAACAACTTATACCAAGAGTTAAAGGATATACCTCCAGAAAACATATATAATTATGACGAGACCAATATAACAGATAATCCAGGGTCCAAAGCTGTTATTGTTTGTCGTGGACATGGACACCGCGTTGAAAACAAACAGGAACATTCGAAGCAATCAACTAGTATAATGTTTGCTGGTAACGCTGTTGGAGAATTTTTGCCGCCTTTGGTTGTTTATAAAGCAAAAAATCTCTACCAATCTCTATCATTAAAAAATAGACATTGTTTTTTAAATGAAACAAATTTTGTCAAATGCTTCTCAAGCTTTTTTCCAGTTAATTTAGTATTTTTTTTTTATTCAAGGTTATAAATGCGTATTTTTGCTTAGTTTTTTGAAACAAGTTGAACCAAGGAAAATAAATAGTTATCACTTAAAGCTGAGTCAAACATAGAAGGAGCTAGTTCAGTGAATATTATAGAGAAACCCACTGATCTTAAAACAGCATTTGAAATTGCGTTTTAAATTCCTATTTCATTGCTTGCTTCAATAGATGGAAGGTGGTCATCTATTGAAGCAAGCAACCTTTGGAAACACCTTTCAGTTTCTTTGCATATGATAATAACACTTATGGTTGGTTTAATTTAGTCTCCTCTTAGAATTTTACAAAGCTATTTTGTTTAAAATGAAAAGGAAGTACTAGTGCATGCTGACATTTAATGCAGTTAATTTTTTTTTAATGTCATTTTAGCTACGTATCCAACAATATATGAGATCAAAGCTTTTTTGTATTCAAATAGAATGCTGCAATTTGGAATATCTGGATGATCGTGGTCGCTATAAGTTGGTATTCTCTCCGACAAATCATTTTCTTTATTAATTCAATTTCAGTTAGATATTTTAGTACTGGAGTGAGCGAAAAAGAATTGTCTAAAATTTTTAATATATGAGTTTTATCTCTGTTGCTGCAGTTTCCATTAGAACATTGAACGCTACTTCCCATCAAGAGTTGTTTATATGCGGCTGTGAATTTTTGGCAATTGATATTGTTGTTAAACATTCTTGCAGATATCACAGCTCCAATAAAGAGCTTGTTAGATGGTTTTGATTGAGCTTATATGTTAAATAATTTTATGGTGAATCTTTTTCTACTCTGTCGAGAAATATATCTTAAACAGATTTAATTGCTACCAAATATCCAATGAAACCAGTTTTTAGACTAGACAAAATATTTGCGTACCAGTTAATTTTTTCAGACTAATGATATAGTTATATGCCATGTCGATAAATGGAAACCAACGAGCCTTGTTACATGCACACAATCCTGCTTGTACCCTTTGGCGAATAGGTTTCTTAAATTTAATATGTCATATTATTAATCTTTTATGCAAACAAAACTGCATATTTATAAAATTATTAAACTGCAACTTATAGTTTAATATAAAAATCTTTAATATAAAAGTCAGCAAACAATAACATATAACCATAATACTTAACAGCAGGTAAAGAGTATATATATCTTAAGTTAAGGAGAGTTTCAAAGAGGTGTTTTGAATATTTCTTTATTAAAGATTTAATAAATGCATTTTTGTCAAACAAATGTATTTTTACTTACATTTGTATCTTCAATTGTTTTGAGTGATTATCCTTTAAATTATGAGAAATAATTATTTACTTTTTATTTGTTTTAAAATTTGTTATAAATAACTTTAATTCAGACCTGGTCTTTTTTTAACAGTATAAATGACACTTTAGAATATTTTAATCAAGTAATTTATGCAACAACAGCATTTAACTATAATATAATTCTAGAAGGAACCCCTGAGTTTTTGTGCACTCACAGCATTTGGTTATTAGTTCATGCAGCATTCGCACAAATTGGTATCTTGCTAAAAAAAAATAGAGAAATATAAAATTGTAGATAGACATGTTTGCTGCTTACCGTGCTGTTATGTTATTAACCTTCTAGCAAACAGCATTGGCTAACTAAAATTGTAAATTTTACTAATGCCATTTAATAATAAATTCAATTATTCAAAAAGGATATTTCATTTTTTTCTCTAATAATTATAAAATTCATTTTTTTTTTTTTTTTTTTTTAAAAATGTCTTATTTATTATCAAATTAGTCTTATTTAAATGTCAAATTAGTCTTATTTAATTATTTTCTTTTGTATTTTGATAAATTAAAATAGAATGTTTATCGGTTTCACCGCTAGGAATTAAAATCTTGGGAGGCCAATTTTGGCTTAATTTTTTTTTGGAAAAGACAATTGAATCCGCTATCCAGTTATATTTTGAGATCAGTGGGTAAAAAATGCACCTAAACCTTGGACGCAAAGAAAGCAACTAAGACAATCTGATCTGCCGTATGAAAATACAAAGGGAGAAAATGTTTCATTCAAGTCTGTAACCAAAAAAAAAAAGATTTAAATTCTTACATGAATATACACAACAACTAAATACACACAAAAAATGAGTGATGAAAATTGAAAACATATGTTTGTAGATTTTTGGTCTATGGACAACATGCAAAAACTGAACTGAACGACTTTAAGAAGAAACTTCATCAAACCATCAATAAAATAGCCATTTTCCCATCGCCTCATGTTAGTTTTTGATATGTTACCCAAAAATTAATTTAACAAAAGTTTTGAACCAGGGAATTCTAGTATACAAAAGGTTGACAATATCAATAGTCAAATTGATAGAGCACTCGCTGTTGAAATTTTTAGTCTCCTTGGTGTAATAAGAAATATATATATATTTTCTGTCTAAAATTGAATTTCCAACATTTTTCAGCTATTGCAGGCTATTTGAATTTTAAGATTGTTTCCCAAATCCAGATAAAGCATCTGTAAATATTGCATTTTGTAAGAGTGTTTTAAAGTAATTTATTTTATTGTCAAAATAATAATGTTTTATATGTTATGTTGTTAAATGGGCTTCTTACTGAAATGTTAAACTTTTAATGGACTAACCAGAAGTGTTGGTTAACTAATTATTTTTCGAGATATCTTTTTATTGTGCAATGTATTTTAGATGTTGTGCAATGTATTTTAGATGTTATGCTTTTAGAACTTATAACTAAAGTTTTATTTTGTTGTGAAGATCTTGGTACATATTTTAAATAGTGTAATACTTATCTTCTCTGTAGAATTATATTTTAGACAAAATAACGTGTTTATATTATTTGTTCATTAGTGTAAAATAAGATTTTTTTTTCTAATAAAACAGATATGTACCTTACAGTACTTTAATTGCCAAAATATACAATCATCTTGCCACGATATATATAAAAAATACTAGCTTGTATTATATTTTTTAACAGAAAATGGAGATAGAACATAGTTACACTGTATTTTATAAAATAAGTGCGCATTTTATAAAATAAGTGCGTATTACATTGTTCTCCAAATCAGGTTGTAGTAATTCAGACACCTGCACTTTAAATATTTTAATACAATTTTGTTGAAACTGTGGTAGCATGTATAGGAAGTTAATACAAATCGGTTTTGTTTGCGTTTTTTATGTTATTCTGCAGGTCCATTTAAAACTTTGAACTTGATTTTCTCGGTTCGGAAAAACATGGAGGTAGAACAAAATAATTCTAACCTAAAAAATAAATCTAACCGCGAATAGTTAAATAAAAATCAAGCCAAACCTTCTTTTCTTCTTTTCAAAAATAGTCAAGGTTTATATATGTTTCTAATAAGAACCACCTCACAAAATCGTTGGCCTAGGGCTACCTGAAAAATGTGGTATATTTGGTATAACACTAATTAAACTATTTGCTTATATTTATTTTTTGTTGAAATTTGGCATAGACAATACACGAGGAAAAGTATTTTTAAAATAAAAAGAGCGGACATTTCTTCGACTACAAGTTCATGAGAGAACATCAACCTAATATTCAGGAGCAAAATATTCTATAAAAAAGTTTAGCACATAAAAATCTTTAAAAAATCAAAATTAGCTTTTCTTCTTTCAATAAAGTGTATCTTCTCTGTGTATATATGTTTCTAGAAAGAAACTCCATAAAATTACGTCTGCCTGACGCTGCCTTAAAAAGAGTTAAAAAAGCGAGAACCAACATTTTAGCATAAAAATCGGTTACGTAAATCGCGATTTCCGCGTACCTATTATTTTAACCGCACAGTGGGGCAGTGCCGCACAGAGGTAGAGATGTAAATTAACGCAGCACAGAGATGTAAATTAACGCAGCACCTCTATGTTTATACCTACCTCTATGTTTATACCTACTTAATTTTATGAGTTTGTACAATGTCTGAAAGCGTCCTATATGAAACATCAAAAAATCCTGCGGTCGCCCATGCATTTACAATCAATATTTTGTTTTCTTCTATTAAATTCAATAAACTTAATCAAATCAATAAGTTAAGAAAACGAAATTAAAAATATCGCCCGATGAGGGACTCGAACCCGCGACCCTCAGATTAAAAGTCTGATGCTCTACCGACTGAGCTAACCGGGCACAAATTAGCCAAGCTACATAACTATTTTGAAACTTTAAACAAATGTTTAACTTTTTTTTTAAAAAGTACATCATTGCCCCTCTCCTTACGCAAAGATTTTTAAAGTAACAGCGCTTTTTGATCAATGAATCTTCGCGCAAGAGAGAAAATTATGAATATACATATATATTCATATTTTTCTATATGATGATTATAATGCTCATCATATAGCAGTGAGAGATCCAGGAGGGGGATGGGGGTATGCATTCCCCCTTCCCCCACCAGAATCTGAAAGTCCTAAAGCGTGTACACGCAATAAATGTGAAAGTTGAAAAACAACTAAAAAGAAGTACTCTTCAATTTTTATTTCGAACCAAGTAATAATTTTAATACAATAATATAAGAAGATCAAACATTAAAAAAAAAATTAATTATTCCCGTGGGAATCTAATAAAATTTCGAGCTTTTGCTTTAGTGGTACCCATAAGCTTGCGCACAGAATAAAAGTCAAAACTATTTGATGCTTTTTTAATTATTCTAACGGGCTGTTCAAATAATACGTGACAGTCTTAGATGGGGAGGGGGGGAGGGGGGTTTTGGAAAAAATCACAAAATATCACATGGGGGTGGTTTGCTACAGTGTGACGTGATAAATAACTTTTTAAATCAAATTTTTTATCACTGCGTAATTTTTTAAAATTGCGAACTCCGAGATAATTATATACAATACGAAAATTTTCAAGAAAAATCCTATGCAACGACTTCACAAGAGCTAGCGTTTATTGTTTAACAAATGAAAATAAAAAAATTAAATTAGCTTTTTTTTTTAAGTTACTTGTGGTAATTGCAGACATAAAAAGAAATTTTGATTCTACAAACAAAGAAAAACCAGATAGTGGGCGATTGTTTAAAAGCAATTTGCGTTACCGTTAAAAATCTAATTTTATTTTTTAACGAATATTTGTATAAATATACTAAAAATTTTAGTATTAATAGTTGTTTAAAATTTGGTCTTAAACATAAATATTATTCTTGATCGTCATCTGATCTATAAATGTTTTAGTTTTACAATACTTTAATTTTTAATGTTATAGTTATTATTACTTTTAATGTTTTGTGTCACTCTATTATAATGAATTTGTCAAACTACTTTAGTTACGTTATCATTTTTATTATATGTTAAGTTATTTAGTTACTATGATATAAAATTTTTGTACTACTATTAAATAGTTGTACTTTTAATAATGTTATTAATAATAATATCTTTACTATATACTTATTTAACGTAATGGTTGTAAGGAAAATTAATTTCTTGTTGTTGATGTTGTTATAGATTAAAAATGTCTAGTGAAAAAGAAAAACTTTACAAATCTATTTATGAAGGATATTTGAAAGCATTTGCAAACAAACCAAAGCAAAAGTCTCAAGAAGAAACAAGTAAAATCTGGTCTGAGATTAAAACAAAGAGCAAAACATCCGAATTAAATGTAGAAGTTGAAAAAAAGTTAAAAGAGCTAAAACAAATTGAACTCCGAAATAAAGTTGGTATTTTATCTTTCTGGACAAAATTACCGAACCAAGTACCGAATACACCAAAAAAGCGTGCGGTTGAATCTAAAATCACTTTTGATGGAGTGACTGACGCGACCCCATCAATTACAACAAGTGAAGATTGTGAATAAGAAAATTCCAATTTCTCAAAAGTTGTAACAAAACAAGCCCCGAAACAAGATCAGTTAAAAAATGAAATTTTTATTTTACAAAAAGATATTGCATATCTCACTGAAAAAAGAAATTGCAACTTGTTGTCACAAGAAGACTACCAAACACTAGGGCAAAAGCAAAAACTTTTGGCAGAAAAAAACCGAGATCTTGTACTTCGTCAAAAAGCCACTGAACGCCAAACAGCAATCAGACTAAAAAGAAAAAAATGAGATCCAGATTAGATCCAGATATCAGAAAAAAGTTGTTTGGAATTAAAAATTAAGTTTTAAAAGGTCTGTGATCAGGACAGTTCAATAAAAGCAATTGTAGATATTGCCATGAGAGAGTCTGCTTATGATGATAGGAGAAGAACTGAAATGGTTCTAACTGTAAAAATATTAAATGACTTGGTTGAAGAATTGAAAAATCATGGTTACAATCTCTCGAGATCAGGAGTTTACTTAAGATTACTTCCAAGCAGATCATTGAGCACAGAAGGAAAAAGACTTGTTAAAACTGCACCTGTCCGGCCAATAAGAGCACAAAATTCTGAGCATAAATATCATGCAGACACAAAATTTGTCAAATGATCCATTTGTGCCCTTGAAGAACTTGCGGCAGTTCTGGGTCCTAAAGAAGTGACGTTTCACTCCCAGGATGAAAAAGCTAGGGTGCCAATCGGATTAACAGCTGCAAACAAACAAGCACCAATGATGATGCATATTGAGTACAAGGTAACTTTAGCTGATCATGATTTTGTAATTGTCTCTCAACACAAACTTATTCCTTCAGTAGTTGCAGCCATAGAAATTAAAAAGGATTGCATGGAAAAACAAGCAGTCACATACTCTGGCCCAACATACATAGCATTCAGAAGTGCAAAACATGATTCATCAACAGCACTTAGTCACTTAGAAGACATAAACATAATAAACCATCTTCCTGCATTTAAAAGCAACTTATTTACTGAAGATGGAGTTAGCAAACCAATCATGATTATAACTGTTGATGATGGGCCAGATGAAAATCCAAGATATGAAAAAACAATTCATTGTGCCAAGACTTACTTTAAAGAACATGATCTTGATGCAATGTTTGTGGCCAATAATGCTCCTGGAAGAAGTGCCTTTAACAGGGTTGAGAGAAGAATGGCTCCACTAAGCCATGACCTAGCAGAAATTATACTTCCATTTGATTTTTGTGGAAGCCATCTTAATTCAATAGGAGAAACAACAGACAAAGTTATGGAGAAGGCAAACTTTGCCTAAGCAGGTAAAGTTCTTGCACAAATTTGGTCTAGCACAGTCATTGATGGATTTGAAACTAAAGCCGAGTACATAAAACCAAATAGTGAAAAATGCGTACAGGTAAAACATTTTGGAGCAGAGTGGGATGCTAAACATGTCAGAAAGTCAAAACTTCCTTCAAATTGTAAAATGTAATGATCAAAAGTGCTGTGGTCATCGTCACAGCTCACTGTTTCATCTTATTCTAACTGGTTTTCTTCCGCCACCAATTTCTTTGTTCCAAGGAGAAGATGGTCTTGAATGCAATAATACAAAGAACAACTTTGCATCTCTCTTTTTAAACTTATCACTTTGCAAAACAATTTTGCTCACGACAGTTACAAAAAAGTATCCCAATGGTATCCCAGATACAAAAAAGTATCCCATACAACTACTCATGTCCAAGCAATAAAAATTCCTTACCAAAAAGAATTTTTAACAATTGCAGTTTATATTTTACAACTATCAAATCAATGAAACAACACAAAACAGTTTGCTCAAGAATTGGATATTCGAATGAAATTCAAAAAGTTGGACCTCAACGCATAATTGCTCAACGTCTATATGAACTCATTTTCTGATATCTGGATCTAATCTGGATCTCATTTTTTTCTTTTTAGTCTGATTGCTGTTTGGCGTTCAGTGGCTTTTTGACGAAGTACAAGATCTCGGTTTTTTTCTGCCAAAAGTTTTTGCTTTTGCCCTAGTGTTTGGTAGTCTTCTTGTGACAACAAGTTGCAATTTCTTTTTTCAGTGAGATATGCAATATCTTTTTGTAAAATAAAAATTTCATTTTTTAACTGATCTTGTTTCGGGGCTTGTTTTGTTACAACTTTTGAGAAATTGGAATTTTCTTATTCACAATCTTCACTTGTTGTAATTGATGGGGTCGCGTCAGTCACTCCATCAAAAGTGATTTTAGATTCAACCGCACGCTTTTTTGGTGTATTCGGTACTTGGTTCGGTAATTTTGTCCAGAAAGATAAAATACCAACTTTATTTCGGAGTTCAATTTGTTTTAGCTCTTTTAACTTTTTTTCAACTTCTACATTTAATTCGGATGTTTTGCTCTTTGTTTTAATCTCAGACCAGATTTTACTTGTTTCTTCTTGAGACTTTTGCTTTGGTTTGTTTGCAAATGCTTTCAAATATCCTTCATAAATAGATTTGTAAAGTTTTTCTTTTTCACTAGACATTTTTAATCTATAACAACATCAACAACAAGAAATTAATTTTCCTTACAACCATTACGTTAAATAAGTATATAGTAAAGATATTATTATTAATAACATTATTAAAAGTACAACTATTTAATAGTAGTACAAAAATTTTATATCATAGTAACTAAATAACTTAACATATAATAAAAATGATAACGTAACTAAAGTAGTTTGACAAATTCATTATAATAGAGTGACACAAAACATTAAAAGTAATAATAACTATAACATTAAAAATTAAAGTATTGTAAAACTAAAACATTTATAGATCAGATGACGATCAAGAATAATATTTATGTTTAAGACCAAATTTTAAACAACTATTAATACTAAAATTTTTAGTATATTTATACAAATATTCGTTAAAAAATAAAATTAGATTTTTAACGGTAACGCAAATTGCTTTTAAACAATCGCCCACTATCTGGTTTTTCTTTGTTTGTAGAATCAAAATTTCTTTTTATGTCTGCAATTACCACAAGTAACTTAAAAAAAAAAGCTAATTTAATTTTTTTATTTTCATTTGTTAAACAATAAACGCTAGCTCTTGTGAAGTCGTTGCATAGGATTTTTCTTGAAAATTTTCGTATTGTATATAATTATCTCGGAGTTCGCAATTTTAAAAAATTACGCAGTGATAAAAAATTTGATTTAAAAAGTTATTTATCACGTCACACTGTAGCAAACCACCCCCATGTGATATTTTGTGATTTTTTCCAAAACCCCCCTCCCCCCCTCCCCATCTAAGACTGTCACGTATTATTTGAACAGCCCGTTAGAATAATTAAAAAAGCATCAAATAGTTTTGACTTTTATTCTGTGCGCAAGCTTATGGGTACCACTAAAGCAAAAGCTCGAAATTTTATTAGATTCCCACGGGAATAATTAATTTTTTTTTTAATGTTTGATCTTCTTATATTATTGTATTAAAATTATTACTTGGTTCGAAATAAAAATTGAAGAGTACTTCTTTTTAGTTGTTTTTCAACTTTCACATTTATTGCGTGTACACGCTTTAGGACTTTCAGATTCTGGTGGGGGAAGGGGGAATGCATACCCCCATCCCCCTCCTGGATCTCTCACTGCTATATGATGAGCATTATAATCATCATATAGAAAAATATGAATATATATGTATATTCATAATTTTCTCTCTTGCGCGAAGATTCATTGATCAAAAAGCGCTGTTACTTTAAAAATCTTTGCGTAAGGAGAGGGGCAATGATGTACTTTTTAAAAAAAAAGTTAAACATTTGTTTAAAGTTTCAAAATAGTTATGTAGCTTGGCTAATTTGTGCCCGGTTAGCTCAGTCGGTAGAGCATCAGACTTTTAATCTGAGGGTCGCGGGTTCGAGTCCCTCATCGGGCGATATTTTTAATTTCGTTTTCTTAACTTATTGATTTGATTAAGTTTATTGAATTTAATAGAAGAAAACAAAATATTGATTGTAAATGCATGGGCGACCGCAGGATTTTTTGATGTTTCATATAGGACGCTTTCAGACATTGTACAAACTCATAAAATTAAGTAGGTATAAACATAGAGGTAGGTATAAACATAGAGGTGCTGCGTTAATTTACATCTCTGTGCTGCGTTAATTTACATCTCTACCTCTGTGCGGCACTGCCCCACTGTGCGGTTAAAATAATAGGTACGCGGAAATCGCGATTTACGTAACCGATTTTTATGCTAAAATGTTGGTTCTCGCTTTTTTAACTCTTTTTAAGGCAGCGTCAGGCAGACGTAATTTTATGGAGTTTCTTTCTAGAAACATATATACACAGAGAAGATACACTTTATTGAAAGAAGAAAAGCTAATTTTGATTTTTTAAAGATTTTTATGTGCTAAACTTTTTTATAGAATATTTTGCTCCTGAATATTAGGTTGATGTTCTCTCATGAACTTGTAGTCGAAGAAATGTCCGCTCTTTTTATTTTAAAAATACTTTTCCTCGTGTATTGTCTATGCCAAATTTCAACAAAAAATAAATATAAGCAAATAGTTTAATTAGTGTTATACCAAATATACCACATTTTTCAGGTAGCCCTAGGCCAACGATTTTGTGAGGTGGTTCTTATTAGAAACATATATAAACCTTGACTATTTTTGAAAAGAAGAAAAGAAGGTTTGGCTTGATTTTTATTTAACTATTCGCGGTTAGATTTATTTTTTAGGTTAGAATTATTTTGTTCTACCTCCATGTTTTTCCGAACCGAGAAAATCAAGTTCAAAGTTTTAAATGGACCTGCAGAATAACATAAAAAACGCAAACAAAACCGATTTGTATTAACTTCCTATACATGCTACCACAGTTTCAACAAAATTGTATTAAAATATTTAAAGTGCAGGTGTCTGAATTACTACAACCTGATTTGGAGAACAATGTAATACGCACTTATTTTATAAAATGCGCACTTATTTTATAAAATACAGTGTAACTATGTTCTATCTCCATTTTCTGTTAAAAAATATAATACAAGCTAGTATTTTTTATATATATCGTGGCAAGATGATTGTATATTTTGGCAATTAAAGTACTGTAAGGTACATATCTGTTTTATTAGAAAAAAAAATCTTATTTTACACTAATGAACAAATAATATAAACACGTTATTTTGTCTAAAATATAATTCTACAGAGAAGATAAGTATTACACTATTTAAAATATGTACCAAGATCTTCACAACAAAATAAAACTTTAGTTATAAGTTCTAAAAGCATAACATCTAAAATACATTGCACAACATCTAAAATACATTGCACAATAAAAAGATATCTCGAAAAATAATTAGTTAACCAACACTTCTGGTTAGTCCATTAAAAGTTTAACATTTCAGTAAGAAGCCCATTTAACAACATAACATATAAAACATTATTATTTTGACAATAAAATAAATTACTTTAAAACACTCTTACAAAATGCAATATTTACAGATGCTTTATCTGGATTTGGGAAACAATCTTAAAATTCAAATAGCCTGCAATAGCTGAAAAATGTTGGAAATTCAATTTTAGACAGAAAATATATATATATTTCTTATTACACCAAGGAGACTAAAAATTTCAACAGCGAGTGCTCTATCAATTTGACTATTGATATTGTCAACCTTTTGTATACTAGAATTCCCTGGTTCAAAACTTTTGTTAAATTAATTTTTGGGTAACATATCAAAAACTAACATGAGGCGATGGGAAAATGGCTATTTTATTGATGGTTTGATGAAGTTTCTTCTTAAAGTCGTTCAGTTCAGTTTTTGCATGTTGTCCATAGACCAAAAATCTACAAACATATGTTTTCAATTTTCATCACTCATTTTTTGTGTGTATTTAGTTGTTGTGTATATTCATGTAAGAATTTAAATCTTTTTTTTTTTGGTTACAGACTTGAATGAAACATTTTCTCCCTTTGTATTTTCATACGGCAGATCAGATTGTCTTAGTTGCTTTCTTTGCGTCCAAGGTTTAGGTGCATTTTTTACCCACTGATCTCAAAATATAACTGGATAGCGGATTCAATTGTCTTTTCCAAAAAAAAATTAAGCCAAAATTGGCCTCCCAAGATTTTAATTCCTAGCGGTGAAACCGATAAACATTCTATTTTAATTTATCAAAATACAAAAGAAAATAATTAAATAAGACTAATTTGACATTTAAATAAGACTAATTTGATAATAAATAAGACATTTGTAAAAAAAAAAAAAAAAAAAAAATTAATTTTATAATTATTAGAGAAAAAAATGAAATATCCTTTTTGAATAATTGAATTTATTATTAAATGGCATTAGTAAAATTTACAATTTTAGTTAGCCAATGCTGTTTGCTAGAAGGTTAATAACATAACAGCACGGTAAGCAGCAAACATGTCTATCTACAATTTTATATTTCTCTATTTTTTTTTAGCAAGATACCAATTTGTGCGAATGCTGCATGAACTAATAACCAAATGCTGTGAGTGCACAAAAACTCAGGGGTTCCTTCTAGAATTATATTATAGTTAAATGCTGTTGTTGCATAAATTACTTGATTAAAATATTCTAAAGTGTCATTTATACTGTTAAAAAAAGACCAGGTCTGAATTAAAGTTATTTATAACAAATTTTAAAACAAATAAAAAGTAAATAATTATTTCTCATAATTTAAAGGATAATCACTCAAAACAATTGAAGATACAAATGTAAGTAAAAATACATTTGTTTGACAAAAATGCATTTATTAAATCTTTAATAAAGAAATATTCAAAACACCTCTTTGAAACTCTCCTTAACTTAAGATATATATACTCTTTACCTGCTGTTAAGTATTATGGTTATATGTTATTGTTTGCTGACTTTTATATTAAAGATTTTTATATTAAACTATAAGTTGCAGTTTAATAATTTTATAAATATGCAGTTTTGTTTGCATAAAAGATTAATAATATGACATATTAAATTTAAGAAACCTATTCGCCAAAGGGTACAAGCAGGATTGTGTGCATGTAACAAGGCTCGTTGGTTTCCATTTATCGACATGGCATATAACTATATCATTAGTCTGAAAAAATTAACTGGTACGCAAATATTTTGTCTAGTCTAAAAACTGGTTTCATTGGATATTTGGTAGCAATTAAATCTGTTTAAGATATATTTCTCGACAGAGTAGAAAAAGATTCACCATAAAATTATTTAACATATAAGCTCAATCAAAACCATCTAACAAGCTCTTTATTGGAGCTGTGATATCTGCAAGAATGTTTAACAACAATATCAATTGCCAAAAATTCACAGCCGCATATAAACAACTCTTGATGGGAAGTAGCGTTCAATGTTCTAATGGAAACTGCAGCAACAGAGATAAAACTCATATATTAAAAATTTTAGACAATTCTTTTTCGCTCACTCCAGTACTAAAATATCTAACTGAAATTGAATTAATAAAGAAAATGATTTGTCGGAGAGAATACCAACTTATAGCGACCACGATCATCCAGATATTCCAAATTGCAGCATTCTATTTGAATACAAAAAAGCTTTGATCTCATATATTGTTGGATACGTAGCTAAAATGACATTAAAAAAAAATTAACTGCATTAAATGTCAGCATGCACTAGTACTTCCTTTTCATTTTAAACAAAATAGCTTTGTAAAATTCTAAGAGGAGACTAAATTAAACCAACCATAAGTGTTATTATCATATGCAAAGAAACTGAAAGGTGTTTCCAAAGGTTGCTTGCTTCAATAGATGACCACCTTCCATCTATTGAAGCAAGCAATGAAATAGGAATTTAAAACGCAATTTCAAATGCTGTTTTAAGATCAGTGGGTTTCTCTATAATATTCACTGAACTAGCTCCTTCTATGTTTGACTCAGCTTTAAGTGATAACTATTTATTTTCCTTGGTTCAACTTGTTTCAAAAAACTAAGCAAAAATACGCATTTATAACCTTGAATAAAAAAAAAATACTAAATTAACTGGAAAAAAGCTTGAGAAGCATTTGACAAAATTTGTTTCATTTAAAAAACAATGTCTATTTTTTAATGAATAATAAAAACAAATATATATATATATATATATATATATATATATATATATATATATATATATATATATATATATATATATATATATATATATATATATATATATATATATATATATATATATATATGTATATCTATATATATATATATATAGATATATATAGATATACATATGTATATATACACATATATATATATATATATATATATATATATATATATATATATATATATATATATATATATATATATATATATATATAGATATATATAGATATATATAGATATATAGATATATATAGATATATATAGATATATAGATATATATATATAGATATATATAGATATATAGATTTTAGTATGACTAAAGTACAACCAAATGAAAAATCAAGTACAAATAATTATATATAAAAAAATTGTAGAAGGAACCCCTGAGTTGTGTGTACTCACAGAGCTCAGCTAATAGTTCATGCAGCATTTGTATATTTTTGATATCTATTTAAAAAAATAATTTATATTAGTTTATTTTAAAAAAAAATATTAAGCTGCCTACCATGCAGTTGTGTTATTAACCTTCTAGCACGCAGCATTGGGTAGTTAAGAACTAAAAGGTACATAAATTACTTAAAAAACAATATTAAACAACTAGTTTATGGTAAAACTAAAATTAAAAGAACATAAATAAATGAAATATAAATAAAAAATGATTAAATTATTTCATTTTTTTATATTTATAATAATTATTTATAATTATAATAAAAATGAGAAAATTGCCTAGTAGTTAACCACTAGGTTCAAGGAGAGGCGTAGAAAGAGTTTTTTGGTGTTCGAGATAACTTTCAGACATGGAGCAAACTCCAAACATTTATATGTTTATACTTATGTCAAATAATGAGGGTTTGCAAAAAATTGCGATGATTGGAGGCTGGGAACAAAATAACCCCAAAGTTTTCGCATCCCTTCTGCCCTAAACGTGAGAGCAACAAGTTGATGAAGTATATTTTGTACTCTTCTTAACTAGACTTATATTCATCGATAAATTTTAAGTTTTATAGTATTATCTATTAGCGTTTAAAAATGAATACCATATAAAATTTGCAGCCCCCTCAAATTGAGGGGGTTTAAACTTTATATGGTCATTATTTTTGAACGCTTCAATATTTTAAAATGAAATCTAAAATTTATCGATGAATATAAGTCTAGTTAATAATAGTACAAAAAATACTTCATCAACTTGTTGCTATCACGTTTTGGGCAGGGGGGCGAATATTTTAGGGCTTTTTTGTTCCCAGCCTCCAATCATCGCAATTTTTTGCAAACCCTCATTATTTGACATAAGTATAAACATATAAATGTTTGGAGTTTGTTCCATGACTGGAAGTTACCTATCTTTCTTAAAATTCTTTCTACGCCTCTGGATTCAAGGTTTAATACTAGTTTCTTGTTTGTTCTTTACTGATGGTAAATAAACTAACTTCTAATTAATTTAACTAAAATTTTTTAACTTATTTAATTAAATCGATATTTTTTTTTAAAAAAAGAAAGATCTATCAGAAACTTATTGTTAAGATTATATTTTGTTAAACATTACATAGTTTAGAAAATTACGTAAATATATAATATTGCGTTTTTTCCAAAAATTATTGTTATGTAAAACGGAAAATTATATTTATATTTGAGGCTGGTACATTTAAAAATATTTATATATATAAATAATGTAAAAGTTTGTAACAAAATTTTCTTCATTTGTAATCAACCAAACCCGTCGCCATCTTGGGAAGCCAAAACTGGCTTCAAAAAATTTGCCGTATACGCTATCCAGTTATATTTTGAGATCAGTGGGTTTTACCTTTAAAGTTTTGTTGTTGTTTTTGTGTAATAAAAACTTCCGCAACAACCCTTTTGACGTAAATAACTTTTGATTGGATAAAACCGAGATAGCACATTATAATTTTAATTAATAATCAGGATTAAGGAGATAGAACAAAATGCAATGTCAGGTATAGTAAGTTAATTTTTTTCTTTTTACTGATTTGTTTATAAAAAATAAATATTTTATCTATAAAAAGAAAACAAATTGACCTAACTCAATTTTTTTGATTTGTGGAGATAAAACAAAATAATTCTAACCTCGCGTATTGTGTATTGCTACCATACTTTTTATGGATTATTTTGCTGAGAATTTTTGCATGAAAATTTGGTTGACGTTGTCACATGGATTTGTAGTCGAAGTCCGCTTTTTTTATTATTAAAATAGTTTGCTTCATGCATTTTCTATGCACACGCCAAATCTCAACGAAAAATAATTATAAGCAATTAGTTTAATTAGTGTTGGACTTTAGGTACCTAATTTCGGTTTTTCTGTTGCTGTTTTTTTCGGTAAGCGAGATCCGGGTGGGGTTGAAACCCGGATAAGGGGGCGATTCAAAAAAAATCTTATTTTGAATTATTTTGATTTACATTATTAGATTTAATTTAATATGGATAAGATCAATAAAAATGTTTTCAAAAATGTTAACTGTTAGTATCAGTTGACAATTTTATTAAGACATCACATATAAATAAGTATATTACATACTTCATTAGTTTAACCTTAACAAAAAACTTTTTTTATAGTTGTAAATATTTATAAGAATGTAACATTTGACCACGAGGGTGTTAGACCATAACGAAAACTCCCACAATCGAAGATACACCTGTATATTTGAGAAATGGAAGCAAATTGTAACAACTTTTTGTGTATATAGATAAAAAATTTAATCTGAAAAACACTTTTTCATGTTGAAAACTTGTATTTTTTGTAGGATTTCGATAGTGTTTCGGAACTCCCAATGACCCACTAGATACACCCAATATCTATAGACTAATAAAAACTTGTAGCCTACATCTATCTTTTGATGCTAAGTTATAGGCATTTGGATAAGATTTAACTAAGTTGTAACAGTTTAAGTGGGTTAAAAAAAAAAAAGGACCAGTTTTTTCAACAAATCCATATATCTAAAATATGCTACTAAAAACGTCATAACTTTTTTTTGAATTGTTCGTTTTCGATAGTTTTTCACTTATAAAATACTGTATTGAAGGGCTTTCTAATGATATATAACATTCAAGTATATGCTCAACTGAAAAATTTCAGTCCACGTACCTACTTTATAACTGGACAAAATTATTCTTTTTTTATTTTGAATTTTTAAGTTAAATAATTTTTTTAAGGGCACTTGTTAGTCTTAGGAAAAGTTATTTCAAAATTTATTTTTTTTAAACATTTTTTCACAATTGTCAGACGTTTTTAATGTATTTTCGAGTCAAGTTTTTTTTAAAAACCGGTAAGTGTTAATCAGTGGCGTACGACTCGCAAGTTTTCTTGTAATTTAACGAACGGGGATTCTGGGATGTCTAGTACAGCCAGATTCAGAAACGTGAAGACGTTTTGACAGATTTGTAAAGAATAGTGCTTTTGTAAAGATGGTTTTAACTTATTTTTACAATAATGCTCCAATAAAATATAGCAGCAATATTTGTTTACTTAAAAATTGAATTATTTATTTAAAAAACGATGAAATATATATGTATAAAAATACCTTTTTATGGCATTTTTAATGTTTGTATTTTTGTTATATCTTAAATCATAAAAACAACATTCAATGTTATTTTTGTTGTTCAAAACATAAAAAAAAACACAATTATTAAAAATGCCATAAAGACTATATTTATTCTTATATATTCCAAATGTTTTCAAAATGTTACATTGTTATCTGTTTACAAACAATGTTATATTGTTTAACAAAGTAATCCTATTATTAATAGGTTTACTAAAAATATTAGTTATATGAACTTTAATTAAAATGAAACATCTGGTATAGTATGTAAACTTATCCTCTTTCTTATAATAATTTACAATATTTCTAGGGGTTATATATACCCTCTTTATTCAAGTAATATAAAAAACCGTTAAAAAAACAAACAAATAGTTATATGAACAAATTTTTTTTTAAACGTATGTACGTTTCAATTCTTAACTACCCTCTGCAGTATGCTAGAAGGTTTATAATATAACTGTATGGTACCGTCAACTGGGGTGACTATGAAGGCTTTTTAAACATTTATGCATCATATAACAATACTGTTAGTCTAACAGCTAATTTTTTTTTTTAACAGAACATTATACTATCTAGCTTCCAAAATTGGTTCTACGCCTGATAAACATTATAAAGTAAATACTTTAATTTTCTTATTTTATAAAAGCATATTCGTATTTTTAAAACGGGGTGAGAATGAACAGCCGATTCGGAGTTACTTTAAACACGACATAATGTTTTTATTTCTTAGATTATGGATAGACTAACATGTTGTATGGCTGGTGGCGGGGGGATAATGTTAAAGATTAAACAGATAACAGAAAGTGTATTTTAATATGTTGTTGAGTCTTCTATTTCAAATCAATTCATGTGAAAAAAATTACATACTAATTTTAAAATCTAGTTTTTTCAGTACATTACTATTTACAACAATATTTACAAAGCTGCCTTAAAAAAAACAGACCATCAACTATAACTATCCTCGAAGTTCTTACATGGCTCACACAGGCTGCATTTAAAGTCTATTTTTTCAATATCAAGGTTATAATATTGCATTTTTTCATAGAAAAGGCCACAACACTGGAGGTGATAAGGTTTGCTGCATTTGTCGCATTGAATCCATACGTCGTCGCTTAACTCCACCCATTTTTTATTACAGAGAGCACAGTACCAATCACTATCTTTGTTGTTTTGCTCTGTTGAACTTGATGGCATTGAATAATCTAAACAAAGAACTCTTTTTCCTGGTTCAACCTTTGGACAGCGTGTTTTTCGTATTGCAACTGGATTAGTACCTAAGCCTAGATTGTTTTTTAGAATCTCTAAAACGGATTCGTTAAGAACCATTACAGTGTCTTTACCAACAGAGTCTTTTCTTTTTCCAGTAAGTTGTTTTATCACCTCTGTTTTGTTGATAGGGTAGATTCCTGTTGCTCGAAATCCGGAAATTAAAGCTTCTTATTTCAAGGTGTTTACTAACTTGTTTAAAAGAGTAAGCATGTGTTCTTTTGGAATAGCCCCTTTAATACGACTTTCTATTCTCCACTTTGAAAGTACTGTCCTCCACGACTGCTTTAACCCTCTAAATACAGCAACATCTAATGGTTGGCAGAGATGGGTTGCATTAGGTGGCATTGTTACAAACTTGATGTCATGTTGAATCGTGGCTTCAATAACTTCTGGAGAAAAATGGGAACCCAGATTATCACATATCAGCAATGTTGTTCCGGTTTTTAAAATAGCAATAGGCAAGAATATCTCCATGAACCATCTGGTAAATGTTCCACCATCAAACCACCCATCAGCGGTGATATCGTATACGGTTCTAGGTGGTCCACCATGAGTCCAACCCTGGTAGAGATTTTTTGCTTTATAAACAACCAAAGGCGGCAAAAATTCTCCAACAGCGTTACCAGCAAACATTATACTAGTTGATTGCTTCGAATGTTCCTGTTTGTTTTCAACGCGGTGTCCATGTCCACGACAAACAATAACAGCTTTGGACCCTGGATTATCTGTTATATTGGTCTCGTCATAATTATATATGTTTTCTGGAGGTATATCCTTTAACTCTTGGTATAAGTTGTTGAAATAACGGTTAAGGGTTTCTTCATTGACTAAAGCCCTACTATGCTTTACATTGTCAGCAACCCTTTTCGTCAGACAATGCCTTTTCATGAAAGACTGAACCCAATCTACACCAGGCATATTATTTTTAATTATAAAGTCTGTTATTTTCTTTTTATCACAATAACATTTAACTAAAAGTCGAATGTCCAAAGAACCCTCTAATCTGTCATATAAGTAATTGTTTGAACAATTAAATTTTCTGTAGAACTGTCAAGCCTGGTTTGTCCACCATGCATTTTTGGAACTTGATTTCCAAGTTTTACGATTTTATGGAGAGTTCCTAGCGAAATGTTATAAGCTTTGGCTGCTTTCCTGATAGTAAACCCGTGGTTTTTCACTTTATTTACTGCTGCTTGTAAGTCTTTTTGAGTGTAATTTGTTTTGTAACCTCGGCTATTTTCCTTTCTTTTTTATTTTCGAGGCATAGTTCCTTAAATTAATAAAAAAAAAATCGAATTCTTGATGATGAAAAAAATGCTATTTTTAAATGAGCAAATAATCATTTACAGACAAACTACACTTTTGAATTCATTAGAACATTATGTACCTGAACTTGATGTGTAGCAACTTTTATAGCGTTTTGATACCTGCTTCTTTGGATATAGCTTGATAAGTCAACAAACTACCCGAACAATGTAACTCATGCTGTTGATATGCGATAAAGAAAAGCCGAAAAAGGAAAATAATTTGCGCAGCCTAAAATTAGGTTCACCCCGCTGTTCAAAGTCACTCCCGTTGACGGTAGACAGCAATCCGGGTTTTATTTAAACAAAAGAACATTTTTTTTAACTTTACTAAGATGAGGCTATATTCAAGTTTTGTAAATTTTTTATTATTTGGAGATTTTATTTAGTATCCCAAAATTATACAACTGCTGTATAAATTGTTTATTGAGCTCTGTTAGTATAAAACAACTCAAACGTTCCTTCTAGTGTTAATATGCTTTCTTTATTGTTTTTTATGTTTTTATAAATATATTTGTTATTTTTGTTTTCCTCATCTTAATTATGAAATAAAAATTGTTAAGCATATCAAAAACTTGTAATTTAGCACATTTCAAAAAAATGAATAAACATTTTTTAACTAAATATATTTTACCATTTATGAATAATACAAACAATTTTCATAGCATGAGCTATAAAAACTCTCAAGTCATGATTGTGAAAATTAATATAATAATAAATTTTTATATCAACAAAGTAATGTATCAAATATGATGCATGTTTTGATCGAAGATTATAAAGGAAAGTATAATTGCAGTTTTTCCTTAAAAACTGTAATGCTTCCTTGTAATTGCTTATAACTGTTTTATTAATATATAGATCTAAAATAAAAAAATATGCAAACATATATTTATATAATAATGTGTTTACATATGTTTATATGTGTGTGTGCATATGTAAATATAATACATATATATATATATATATATATATATTTATACATATATATATATATATATATATATATATATATATATATATATATATATATATATATATATATATATATATGTATATATATATATATATATATATATATATATATATGTATATAAATATATATATATATATATATTTATATATGTATATAAATATATATATGTGTATATAAATATATATATATATATATATAATAGCCTGCTGTCGGGGCTTTAGTACATACATCAACTGACTCCCAGAGTAGTGTTGCTACATTAACTGAGGGTTTGGCATATTTAATTAATGTAACAAAAATATGTAAATAATTTGTAACACAAATATGCTAAAGCAGATTATATATATATATATATATATATATATATATATATTATATATATATATATATATATATATATATATATATATATATATATATATATATATATATATATATATATATATATATATTTATATGTATATTAGGGTTGGGCATAAAACACAAAACTCATTTAAAAAAATACCATAATATTTTTTCTGGTTCCTTTTGATATTTGTATTAAAAAAGTATAATTTTTTTTTATGGGGAC
Organism: Hydra vulgaris; assembly: GCF_038396675.1. Classification (NCBI taxonomy): domain Eukaryota; kingdom Metazoa; phylum Cnidaria; class Hydrozoa; order Anthoathecata; family Hydridae; genus Hydra; species Hydra vulgaris. The sequence continues at coordinate 21,571,434 of NC_088925.1, forward strand.
CCCTATGGTTGGTCCCAGCAGTCCGAAAAATTGAAATTTTATAACTTTTGAAAATAATAAGGGGGGCAGGGTCACTTTTAAAATTTTAAAGACATCTTAAGCGTTAATTTTGTAGCCTGATATATCTATTTTTAGATGTTTTATTGCAAAAGATGATGGAAATGGTCAGCTCTACCCATTTAAATACATGATGTCTACATTTGGGAGGTAGAAGGGAAGGGTTAAGTAAAAAAAATCGGAAATTTTTAAAATTTTTATCTTAGTGTAAATAAAAATAATGCAACAAGCAATAAAAAAGAATTGGAACAATACCTAATACACAGTTGCCAACTTTAAAACTGTATTGCAATATTACCATTACAGAGATCTTATGATAAGAGCTGATTTTCCAAACATTTGCTCAGTTAGTATAGCTTCATGTCCTCTTGGTGATTTCTTTACTGCACAATGTGCTGAAATAGGCGGTTGTCTCCAAAAATGTTTACCATGCGTTTTTTATGAGGTGAAGAAAATATGGCAAAAAGCAGGAATTCCTTTTATAAATACTGACAAGCATATCAGGTATTTATAAAATTAAAGTAATTTTAATTCTTAGTTTAATTCAATTTCAAATTTATGTTATATAAGTAGCAATTATACCGTCATACAATTTTATATATTTATAATAAATTACATTAATTTTAATGCATTCTTGTACATTTGTTTTAGAGACAAGATTGTTGACTTAGAAAAGTAGAGAAAAGATTTAAACAAACACAGGAACTGTTTAAGTACAAATTTAGTTTTAAAAAGAGAACAGTTTTCAAGAATGCTAGAGGAGGTATTTGATGTAAGTCAAAAGAATTGTGAAGGTATTGTTATAAAAGATAAAACTAAAGATATAAAACCTAGAAGAGAAGATGCAGATTTTCTTAACGACCAGAAAGGAGCGCGTGTTCAGAAAATGTTGAGTAAAGATAAAGTTTCACAAAAATTTGTAAAAAACAAAACAAAAAGTGAAATGAAATTAAAAAATCAAAGAACAAAAGAGTCCGTAAGAAAACAGAAAGAGTTAGTTACTGAGAAATATAAAAACACGACAAAAATTTTAAATACTTTAGATGATAACCAAAATGAAGCCTTCCAGAAAAATTAGAAAATCTAATGTTCCTCTTATTGTTCCAAAAAGATTGCTCCAACAGCATCACGATATGGAATAAGTTTGACTGCACTGAGTCCAACTCTTGCACTCAGTGCAGTCAAACTTTACAAGACTGGGAGCTATTTGACTATGTTGATTGTCTGTCCTTTGACACTACAGTTACAAATACTGGTCGGCTAAAAGGAGTCTGTACTCTAATTGAGCAGTGGAGAGGAAAAGCTTTAATTTGGATGGCTTGTCGTCATCACGTTTATGAATTACATATAAAGGTAAATATTAAAAAAATCATATAATATTTTTATATTTATTTGTATATTTAATTATTAATATTTCTTGATGAATTAAATGTTTTATTAATAAAATTAATTTAAATGATTTGAAATAAATATATTTTAGCACTTTTCAAATGTTCTTACTGGTGGTAAAACAAGTTGACCTAAGACTGAGTTATTTGATAGGCTGAAGGGTAATTGGAAATCGATTCTTGAAAAGAAGATAAATTATGATAACCTAAAGAGATTCGACTCAGAAAAAAAAATTGTACCTTTTTTGGAAAAGCAGGTTGGTTTAATTGTCCTATTTAGATTCATGTGTTTAATTATAAGTTTTAATAATAAAGTTTTTTGAAATTTAGACTTTTGAATCATTAACATTCCTTCAAAACTATCTAGATAATGATATATTTCCAAGAAATGTCTACCAGTATTTTATACAATTAGCAGTTCTTTGCTTACGTGGCAAAGTAAATAAATTTCAATTTAGATTTCCAATGGCTTCGCATTATGCCAGGTTTATGGCACAGGGAGTTTATTATTTAACATATCATCTTTTTCAGCCACAGCTCAGTAACTTATGTCCTAACATAATATCATTGCAACAGGGAGAACTGATCTATGAAATTGCTTCATTTACAGCACTATTTTATGTTACATGATTTATTAAAGCTCCTATCCCTGCCATAGCACCTTTTTTAGATCTAAAAGCTATTAATGAAATGATACAACATTCAGTTTTAAACTTGCAGAAGCCGTACTGAAATCACTTAAAAAGCACAATTGGTATTTAAATGAAAGATTTGTGGTTATGTGCCTTGCTGATAAAGGTTTACCTGTAGATCAGCTACAAAAACTAGCTCTTAAAATAGCTCAAACAGCCCGCCAGTTATAAGATGGGGAAACTAAATTCCAAAATTTTTACTGACAATGAAAAAAAAAATAACTAAAAATATTGAAGATTTTATTGGTCCTAAAAGCTGGTTTTTTATGATTTATTAAAAATGACATTACATGAGACAGAATGAGATGACATTACATGAGACAGAATAGCTTACAATCACTTCATCAAACTGGGAAAAATTTTCGGGTTATATTAGATTAAAAATTATGTCACTGGTCTTTTTATTGTAAATAATAGCGCAGAACGTGCTATTAAACTTAGTCAAGACTTCATTGAAACTTTCAGAAACGAAGAAGATATCCAAGCTAATTTATTAGTTGTTGCAGATCATCGGCTAAAATTTCAGACAACAGAAAAAAGTCTTGGTTGAAAACTTAAAAATAATCTTTCTTTAAAAAATAAATGCAAATGTAAAAATATTTTTTATTTAAAATACGTAGGAAAAAAAAAATATGCCTCCCCTACCTCTTAAATATAAACATCATGTATTTTAATGGGTAGGGCTGACCATTTCCATCATCTTTTGCAATAAAAAAAAACATGATCTAAAAATAGATACATCAGGCTACAAAAATAACCCTTAAGATATCTTTAAAATATTTGTGAGTGACCCTGCCCCCTTATTATTTACAAAAATTATAAATTTTCAAATTTTCGGACTGCTGGGACCAACCATAGGAGTACCCATAAAAAAAAAAAACTACATTTTTTTAATACACATATCAAAAGGAACCAGAAAAAATATTATGGTATTTTTTATAATGACTTTGGTGTTTTATGCCCCACCCTAATATATTTATATATGTATATATATATATATATATATATATATATATATATATATATATATATATATATATATATATATATATATATATATATATATATGTATATATATATGTATATATATATATATATATATATATATATATATATATATATATACATATATATATATATATATATATATATATATATATATATATATATATAAATATATATATATATATATATATATATATATATATATATATATATATATATATATATATAATATATATATATATATATATATATATATATATATATATATATATATATATATATATAAAATAGTAAAAAACACTTATCTAACTTTTTCAACAACTTGAAATTTCACCATTGCTGGATCATCAGGAAGAGTAAACTCTTCCTGATGATCCAACAATGGTGAAACTTCAAGTTGAAGAAAAAGTTAGATAAGTGTTTTTTACTAATTTATGATTACTCTGCTCTTTAAGAACATTGAGCACTCTATTTGTAAAATTCACTAACAAAATTTACACACACACACACACACATATATATATATATATATATATATATATATATATATATATATATATATATATATATATATATATATATATATATATATATACATAGATATATATATATATATATATATATATATATATATATATATATATATATATATATATATATATATATATATATATATATATATATATATATATATATATATATATATATATATATATTTAAACATCTTCACATCCAACAAGTCTGCAAGCAGCCACTAACTAAAGTTGGAAGTTAAAAGAATGAGAAAAGATGAAGATTGTAGAGCAAGATAACGATTGACGGACGACTTAAAAGATTGCAAATTATATGAATCAGGAAAGCAAGATGAAGGAGACGAATTCTAATGAACTAATGTTCGAGGAAAAATACTAGAGGAATAAGAGTTTTTAGAGCACTTAGGAACAGTCACAGAAGAAGGATGACACTTAATTGAATGACAAGTAACACGAGAATGAATTTTAGTAGATGGCACAAAAGACGCGAGCTCATTAGAGCAGTGCCCATTATAGATTTGTAGAAAAGAGAAAGAGAAGCAACATTACGACAATGTGATAATGGTTAGAGGTTGGCTGCAAGAGCAGGTCCGACTATGTTTACAATGCGTTTTTGCACCTTGTCTAAAAGAGAAAGGGCATCATTAGAAGATCCGCCCCAGATATGGCAAAAGTATTCCATACAAGGCCGGATTTGAGATTTATTGAGATAGAGAATAGAATCCGAAGTAAGAAAGTGACGAGCTCGATAAAGAGATGCAACCTCAGCAGATGCTAATTTCGCAACTGATTTGATATATGGTTTCCAAGAAAGATTGGAAGTAAGAGTTAATCCTAGAAGATGAAGAGTAGGTGACTCATTGAGTATATCACCGTTCATAAATAAAGGAAGATCTAAATTATTGCGATAACGATTGGCTAAAAAAAATTGAGTTTTATCTGAATTAAAGTTTTTCAAGCTCAAATGCCCCCTCCAAGCAATCAGAGGGTGTTGGTTTCTTATCACGAAAAGAATAAATGGTAGTATCATCAGCAAACAATGCCACCTTAGATGTGAGAATATCTGGAAGATCATTAATGTAAATTAAAAAGAGTATAGGGCCATGAATAGAACCTTGAGGAACCCCTAAAGTTACAGAATAAGAAGAAGAGTGTTGTCCATCGAGGACAACTTTTATGCTACAATTGGAAAGGAAGGATTCAATGATCTTAAAGATGTTGCCGGATACACCATAAGAAGAAAGCTTTTGGAGAAGACCAGCATGCCAAACTTTATCAAAAGCTTTTGAAATGTCAAGAGTGATGGCCTTAACCTCTCCACCTTCATCTAATGCACTATAAAACCTGTTGGTTATTACTGTTAGCAAGTCAGCTGTAGAACGAGAAGATCGAAATCCTTATTGATTGTCAGAAAGTTATTAGATTCAAGATGAGAAATTGAGTGTTTGTTAATTAAAGATTTAAAAACCTTGCTTATGATAGGAAGAAGACTTGTGGGACGGTAGTTAGACGAATCAGATCGCTCTCCAGATTTTTCGAAGATAGGGATAACAGATGCCGCTTTCCAGCAGGCTGGAAAGCAAGACTCTGATAAGCACTTGTTCTCCGCGCAGCGGCCTTGTACGTCAAGGTTCGTGTTTCGGAGTTATAGAGTTGAGAGAGGGTTATAACCACAATTAAGTAGCCTCCTCGTCTGTAGTGGCCTTCTGGGCCTTGGGGAGGTGAATTAACAAACAAAACAAAAAAAATGTGATTTTTACCTGTTAATAATACTAATCATTGTTAATGTATAAGTAGTACTTTTTATAAATTTATGTATTTTTAATTTAGATAGTTCAGAGGAACCGGCAAAAGGTTTCTAAGAACGCTACAAAGAAAGATCTTAAAATTATTTAGTTAAATATTATTTGTATTAATAATATTCGTTTATGATGTATTACAATATTATTTTTTGATGTTTGAAAAAAGTGATTTTTTGATGTTGAAAAGGTCAAACTTTTATTGCTCATGGTTTTCGAACGCTTAAAGACTTTTGTGCCAATTTTAAATTTTATCGATGAATATAGATTTAGTTGAGAATGGTAAAAACGTTTGGGGCAGTTGTAGCTAAAACTTTAGAGCTTTTTGTTTCCAGGATCCAATCATTGCAATTTTTGCAAAGCATCCTTATTTGACATAAGTATAAACATATATGTTTGGAGTTTGTTCTATGTCTGGAAGTTAACCTCAAACGTTAAAAAATAATGTATCTACACATGCGCCTGCATTCTTAAAATTATTTGCTATTCATTTTGTTGCTTTTAAAATAAATTTCTTCTTAAAATTGATGATTTATTTTGTAAAAAAATTTACTTAAAGATTTTACGACAAGCATATTTGTTTGTTTAACTCGCAGCAAATTTTTTGTTTGGTTAGGTAACAATTGTAATGGGAATAATATGCATAAAGTCATTTTTAAGTCAAATTTTACTTAATAAAATAAAAGTAAATTCATCTAAATAACCTTTCGCTTTAGCTAGAGACTCAATTTTTTTTTTGTTGGTATTTATAGAAAAAATGATGCCAAATGCAGTATTCCACATATCGAAAATCAATTTATGATATATTTTTGGGACACCCTAATGTGTATGTGATAAAAAACACTTGAATTATTTTTAAAGAGTAAAAGTTTTTTTACTCAAGACATATATATGATCTCAAAGATTCTTTTGAAACAAAAATATGGATATATTTTGTTTAAAATATTGCAATAACTTGCCCTCAAATATTACTTACTTTTTCGAATAATAAAAAGGAAAAACAGCTGCTAACATTTGTCAAATTTATCTACTCGGTTCAAATATTTTCTACTCAAAATTTATTTTAACAACAATTTTAAGGTGTTTAAACTACGATTAAAGAAAAAAAGTTTTTTGAAAAAATAAATTTTTAAAAACGAAATTTATCTCTTCCATCGTGCAAATAACCATATAAATATATCATATATGTAACCTATAGGTAATCGGAATCGCTAGGTAAAGAGCTGGAAAATGTTTAAACAACACAGCTTTTCAGCTAGCGATATTATTATAATATATATAAATATTAATACATTATATTATTGTAACTAACATAGCATAACGAAAAGTCTGCATCTGTTGGATAATCAGATCTATTGGATAATCTTTACTTCGTAGCTATCAGCAAGGTTATTTTAGAAAAATCTACTAAAATACTATTAAAAAAATAAAAAAAACCTTGGCTTTTTTCAGTTCTTCGTAGTTTAATCCATTAAATTTAAATTGCATTATTAATTTGTAATATAAGTTGCAAAAGAGATATGGATATTTGATTTTAGAAGCCATGTTAGCCAATGTTTGCAAAAAACTTCAAAAATTTTCAGCAATAGAAATTTTTGCAAACTTTTGTTATATCTGTTTCGTTAAGAAATTGTTGTTATCCGACAAACTATTTGGTTACTCTCGATTATTTTTTTTTGATATTATCATGAATTTTTTCAAGTTTTTTAATATATATATATATTTTTAATTCTTTCTATTTTTTCCCAATAAACTTTTGTATTCCTTGTAAATAGTTACTTATTTTAGGTGCCCCAAAGAGTCCTTTCGGTCTTATCATATAGAACCGCGTAAGGGTATTTAAAAGGAAGCTCACTTGCCCAGAAGTGGCGTTTTAACACGGATCTCTCGCTTCTGAGGCATGCGCACTAACCACTGCACTGCAGCTGCTAATTGATTGCCTATATATTTCAGATCAACATTTTGCGGCATTTATTGTTAATTATTTACAGTAATATGATCAAAGTATATTAAATTTTATGATTTAGGGTTTATTCTAGGTTGTTTGTTTTCACTGTTTTGTTGTAAGACAAATATGTCTCTTCAGGTTTTATGTACCTCTGTTTTGTATGTATAATATTTTATTTTGGTTTTACTGACTTGATTTTTTTGCTTAAAAAGAAAACATATTGAAATATAGAAAGTACTATACTGCTTTCGCAGCTAAAAACAAATTTAGAAGATATTCCCCTAAGAGAACGCAGTGATTAATCTAATTGTTCAGACGATGAGGAGAACTTTGAATTAGATAAACTGCAAGCTGAACAACTGTGTAAAAATGATTTATCCATTTAGCAAGTCGAAGTAGATGTTTCTGAATATAAGTAATCTGATTCTTTACATGATATCATTATCTTTGATACTGACAACAGTTCTTTGTATAAAAATGACGAAAAATGTAAAATAAATATGTAGAGAAAGTGGAGCAACATTGAAAAGAATGAATTTGTATCAAGTTTCATACGTCTTTTTTGTTTTGTTTATTTTTGATCTCATTAAAGTGTTTTTGTTTTGTTTGTTTTTCATTCAGAAAAAATTCATCTCATCAGTTTCTAAGTTGTGGAACGTACAAAAAGAAAGTACCCGCAACAAGACTTTATCAAAGATATATGCCTAAAGCGATGCGATTATCGTTCATCTAAAGATAAAATAGTAGCTTTTAAATATAAGGTTAGCAAACCTGTTCAAGTCATTTCAAACTATCATGAAACAGATAACAATAACAATAATAAAACATAGATAACAATGGAAAAAATAAGGTGTGAAGTCATTTTTCAAGAGTGACACTAGTAAAATTTTCTTATGTTTAAACGATAAAAAAAAAAACGGCTTCAAAGAGTTTTATTATTTTCATTGTGGTTTTTAGAAATTTTCAGTTTCTGTTTATTTCATTGTGATTTTTAAGACAGCCAAAACTAAAAAATAATTTTTTTTTTATGCAAATTCATTTTAAATTAAAAAAAAAATTAAACATTAAAAAAAAAAATTGTCACACCTTGAACCACAAAGGGTTAACCAATTTACTGCCTATAGGGAACCTTTAAAATTTGAATAGAATGTTGATTGATTTTTTTTTTGTTGTTGTAAATTTTGGTTTTAGAATTGTTAATTGTGAACCGAAAACAATGTACTGTTTAAAAAACAATCTAGGTTTTAAAAAAAATCATTCAACAAATTATGCAGTAACTCATTGATAATTCATTGTTTGCTGGCTACAACCATCGCAATGCTTTGCAAAGTACCCTTATTTGATAAGTATAAACATATAAATGTTTGGAGTTTGCTCCATGCCTGGAAGTTGTTGATCTCAAATTCCGAAAAATGATGCATCCGTAATTTATAAGAATTTATATCTATTATTAGTTAATACAATACTGCTCTTGTGAGTGAGTCCGTAGATGTTATTTAATTAAACGTTTTATATTTGTTAATCGTCGTGAACGTATCCTAGATTGTCTAAGACATTTTGACTTCTTGGTTTTCGCGTATAGTTAGTAATCTCAAAGTTTTCTTTTTTTCCAGCGCCAAATATCGCGCATGAGCACATGAAAGAAATAATCGAGAAAAAGACTTTTATCCAAACAAGAATAATTGACCATCCATGTTTGTTAGATTTAAATCTGTCTTTAAAACGTGTTTCTGCAAATAATACAGCTGAAAAACACATTGAAGCTAAAAAAAAATATTTACAAAATAATCATAAGCTCTTTTTATGATAAATTGAGCAAATAGTTTAAAATATATGGGTTTTAAAATAAACGGCAGTTTGACAAAGGAAACAAGTCGACAAAGTTTGACAAAGGAAACAAGTCGACAAAGTTTGAAAAAGGAAACAAGTCGTACTTTTGTAGTAAAGTATTATAAAAATTTATTGATAAATCTAACACCAAAAAATGTAAAACATAAATTTTGTTACATAAAATTACGAAGAATTAATTTATTTCCTTCTTCAAACTTGAATTTTTTCTTCTCAGTTGTCAAATAAAAAACAGTAAAAAACTATGTTTACAAAATTAAAAAAGATTACATGTTTGAAAATAGTTTACTCACCGTTAATAAAAGTAAAAGCAGAAAATAATATTGCTCCGCAGCTCCAAGAGTTAGGGTTTTTTCTGCGCACTAGCATGAACATCAATGATGCTATCGACAGTAACATAGAGGTGACTGATATTACCAAAGCAATAATCATTGAATCCAGTTCTACTTAAAAAAGTAAGAGAATAAAATAAAATACTAATATCAACATTCAATCACAAAGTAAATAATAAAAGATGATTAAGATTCGATAAAAGACGATTAAGATTCGGTAAAAAACAATTAAAATTATGGCACACAGATCTCTCATGTAAACTTGGTGGAAACAAAATTTAACGAGTTTTTTGTCAATACAGGTCCAAACTTAGCCAGCAAAATTAAACACACTCCGGCACATTTTTCGAACTATCTTTTGAAGTCTGATAAAAACTTTGCATTTAAAAAATTTACTTGTAAAGAACTAGATGATTCGATAAAAAAAAACTAAACACAAATAAAGCAACAGACTATGATTCTATTTCATTAAATTATTTATTAAAGAAGATTATTTATTAAAGAAGTTTTGTTAGATGTTTTCAACACAGGTCAAAACAGGTCCTTTTCCAGATAAACTAAAAGTTGCAATGATTACACCCATTTTTAAAGCAGGAGATGAATGTCTGGTAACTAATTAACGACTTATATAGGTGTTCCTGGTGGGCATGCGTCGTCCGCAGGACGTCTTACGCACGTTACATTTAAGTCAGTCCGTCCCGGTACGTATATGTAACGTCCTAAGGACGTCCTTTTATTTCTTTATTAGATAATATAAAAACCGGCGTCCCCAGGACGTCCGTTTTTAAGTTATTGTATTCGTCCCCAGGATTTACGAAACAACGGATTATACTTGAATGTGCAGTCCTTTTTTGTTTATGAAATTTTATTAACTTAACTCATAACTTCGTAACATCGTAAATTTATCATGTCGACAAAAAGTCAAAGAAAAATTGACTTAGAGAAAAAAGCGAGGTAACTTTCAATAATTCTTTCTTTTAAATAAAGTTAGTTTATATTTTAACTGCTACGTAAGGCTATTTGCAGCTGCTACATATATCAATATATAGAAATAATATTGATATCAGTATATTGCCAATATAGACTACATTTCTCTTATTCCAATAAGTTGTTCTTATGAATAAAATACTTTTAATAATAAGAACAACTTATATGTAGTCTAAGTGGAAATTAATTATTTATATTAGTTATTAATATAAATGTAAGTTTATTAATTATTAATAAGTTATTAATAACTAATAAACTTAGAATTCTAAGTAGACTGCATTAAGCTTACAGATTACAGTCCACGTAGAAAGAATATAAAGACAGCATATACCTATTCTTATTTAAAAATAAACTATACGTAGTCAACGTAATAATATTTTCTTTCTACCTGGTTAGCTTGCATCTTATTTTTATTTTGTTTTTGCTGATTCTCTTTGGTTGGCTTAGGCAAGTGCTATAATAATTCATATTAAACTCATTTTCACTTATTACCTCTACGCATTTGTCTAATAAATTTTAAAATTGCATATATATATCTTATGTGTTTTGCTATATTCTTAGGAAAAGGTACAGATGTTGGCGTAATCAAAGGAATTCTGTAGTTATGTTGTCTAATGAGATTGGATCAAAAAGTGATAACAGTGTGATAGAATCTTTTGTGAACCAGAATAATATTTTGTGTGATTCAAGTTACATATCTGAATCTGAAAGTTTTTCTTTGGAAAAAGTTAATAATACTGAATTAGAAAATGTTATTGATTTGTGTTCATATAATACATTTCCTCTTCAATATAATTTATCTGAGTCTGAAGGTGTTTCTTCACTAGCAAATAATGTTAATGATGTTGATTTTAAAAATGTTTGTGGTTTGTGTTCAGATTTAGTTTGTGAAAATAGCTCAAATAGTTCCATCCCAGACGGCACAACTCGTTTAAAAGTTACGCGTGGTTTCTGTTGCGTGTTTAAAACTCCCGAAAAAACTGAGAATAACACGTGTCAAGAATAGGGTTTTGATTCCGTGAAATTAACTACTATATTTTACCAAAAAACCAGTTTGGATATTAAGTTTTTAGTGATGGTTTTTCAGTTACAAAAATGGAGTATTAAATTATCAAAAGTTTTCGCAACGAATGTAAAACCATTACTAAAAGCACGCGATTTTTCAAATTTATTGCATTTTTATTATTCGGAAGGTTTTAGAGTGTGTAACAAGAACTTTCAGGAAAACATTTGTCAAGAAAATTTATATGTTAAATAAATTCAGTTTTTGTTAAGTATTAGCATGTATATATATATATATATATATATATATATATATATATATATATATATATATATATATATATACACACACACAAACACACACACATATATAAATATACACGTGTGTATATATATGTGTGTATATATATATATATATATATATATATACACATATATATACACATGTGTATCTATATACATACACACTTGTGTATCTATATAATTTATACAATGTATATTTTATATATGTATGTATAATACATATATAAAATATGTATGTGTTTATTTATGTATTCATATGTATATATGTATGTATGTATAAGTCTATATAATATGTATGTATGTATAAATATATATATGTATATATATATATATATATATATATATATATATATATATATATATATATATATATATATATATATACATACACATATATACATACATACATACATACACTTATAAATAAATGTATATGTTATGTATACGTAATATGTACTCATATACACACATATGTGTGTGTATTTCGGCGTATGTATATTTGTGTGTATTTGTATCTGTATATGTGTGTGTATTTCTGCGATGAATATATATATATATATATATATATATATATAATATATATATATATATATATATATATATATATATATATATGAAATACATTTTTTGTGTTAATAGTATTATTGTTTTTACTATTAGTATTGTTATTATTTATATATGTTTGAAAAATACTAGTGTTGTTCCTATATAAAGGTGTGTGTACTAAATGCTATAGGATATCCTATTAATGATAATTATTTAACAAAAATGAAAAGAACAAGTTCAGCATAGTGGAAAGAATATATGAAAAAATATCGATCAGTTTTAGCTGGAAATTTATTTCCTGTATGTTTAAATTTGTCTTCGAGCTACGAGGCTGCACCAATATACTACCTATGCTTCATCAAATAAACTTTCTCTACCAATATTGACAGCAAAATCTAGTAATACTTTGTTGCAAAATACTGTCCGTAAGTAACTTTACTTATCTGTAAATCAATTGTTTATATTTGAAAATTATTATGTAAATGTTAAATTAATTTTTAATTGTTTGAGAAGATACAAAAATGAGTCAGCAGTATTAAAAATACGGCATGAGCCGAAGCCAGCAAGAAAATTTCTTGCATAGTCTATCTGATTGCAGAAATGATATTTTTTTTGCTGATAAAAGTAAGGGTCTATTATCAAGCAGACTATGGCTAGTGATATGCATTAGCACATATTGAACTTTTTTTGTTTTGTTTGTGTGTATATATATATATATATATATATATATATATATATATATATATATATATATATATATATATATATAACATTTTAAAACCAGAATATGTGGGTTTTAATAAGCAACAAAACATAAATTGAAAAGATTCTACTATAAGTCTTCAACTTACTTATAATCTACTAAAAGAATCTTACTAATTCTACTTAAAGTCAACTACTAAGTTTTTCACATGTTCAACGAAAAAGACAATGAGAAAAAATATTTATCGTGGTACAACTGTTAATGAAAATACTTGTATTAAAACTCTAGTTATTTATCTTTAACTTCAAAAAATTTTAAATGACACTAATATTTCTGGTAAATTTTGATTTTGCAAATTTTATCTTTTAGGAGTTTTACCCTTATCACATAATCTAGATGAAGAAAATATATTATAGAAGACTTCAGAAACTTAATGAAGATAATAATATTAATGTTGATTAAGGTAGGTGACTATTAATGAACAGGGGGCATGTGTGCATTTGGTTTTTTTAAATATTATGTATAACTTATATTTATATTTATTACCTATATTTGAGTGTATATTAGTCTAATTTATCTTAAAACAGGATATTTGCACTTTAACAAGCAACAAAACCCAAATGAGATGGTTTCGAATCAACCTTTAAAGATTTCTATATTTATAAGCAAAAATCAATTAAGAGAGGATTTACATCCTGGTACAAATGCTAATGAAAATACTTGTGAATACTCGGGCTTCTGGGTCTTTCCAAAGTAATGACTTATTTGCATTTAATTTAAAAGTTTATAATATTTAAAAAGTACAATAGTATATTTGATGAATTATGTTTCTTAATGGGTTTCATAAATTCTTAAAGGGCGTCTCTTATTTAGGTTGAAGTTGGTGGCTCTAAAAAACAATTTGAAAAGAAGAATGAAGGGTCGATTCCATTTAAATGTACAGACACAAACAAGCGTGATTAATAAGGAAAAAATCAATTTTACTCTTCCATCGAATCATTACTCTGGTTTTTTCAAACAGCATTTTTTATAGTGCATTTATTTAGGTACAATACAAAACAATAGACTAAGATAATCATTTATTTTGTTATTTATTATAAAACTTGTTTTTTTTTTTAAACAGATTAAGGCGAATCATCAAAAACCATTACCAATACAGATCGACCAAAAAATCAGACAAACGAAACTTCTCCCATGGATGATGCCATGTTTTAGCGTAAAATGATTGTGTCACACCATTACATAAAAAGAAATTTGGGCTACTGCAATAGTTTTTAGATAAAGATTTGAATGAAATTAAATTTGAACAGGTTACCTCAATTGAGGAATTAGTAAAGTTCGAGACCCGATTTTAAAGAAAAATTAAAAAGAACATTTGATGCTACTGGAATTGTTTGTAAAAATGCGTAAGCGTATTGTTATACGATTTTAGATTTTATAATGACGGAAGAGACGATCAATCGAAATTAAATATTATGTATGGTAACCATGTGCTAAACGTCTTTTATTAGCTTATTTTTAATGATTTGGTTTTTTATTTCTTTGTTTATTTTTTCTTTGTAGTATTATTGTAAAATAATTTACCTTAAAAAACAAAAATAAAGCAACAAAATTGTCGTAAATATAATGTAGTATATATAAAAAAGGTTTAAACGGTTTAAACGTGTCTAACAAAACCTACGTATTTTTGGTTTATCATTAAACCGTGCTGAACAGCTGTTAGTTCAGGCATAAATTTGGAAAACTTATGCCTGAACTAACTTATGGCATTGAATAAAGTTTCCGTTTGGAAACTTTATCAAATGCCATAAGTCCGTTTTAGACTATAGAAAACACGAATTTAAAACCTTATAAAACACGAGTTTAAAACCTCAAAAACACGTATTTAAAACATAAAAAAACTCGTGTTAGAAACCATGGAAAACACGTGTAAAACTCCAGTTAAACTTCCCGTGAAATCCACGTGTTTTTGGTTTTACGCCTGGATCGTAACAAACACGTGTTTATACGGGTTTTAATTCCGAGATTAAAACCAGATGTGCCGTCTGGGATGTTAGCTGATGAATATCAATTTGACAAAAAACTTTGGGGAGATATAAAATCTTTAGCTTTAAAACAAGACAATGTATAAACGGTTTTATCCAAATTTTTGTTGAAAAAGGTTGTTCCTTACCAAAAGATTCCCGTACCTTATTAGGAACAAAACAATAAAATATGATTCAATTGCAAAATAATGATGGAAAATATATTTATTTTGGCATAAAAAGCAAATTAGTGAGGGTTTTAACTCTTCATAATCATAATTCAAAAAAAATTAATCTGGAAATAAATATTGATGGTATACCATTATGGAAGTGAAGCTCCTATCAACTTTGGCCGACTTTGGTCCGATTTGGGGTTTTTAATCCTTTTGTTGTTGGGATTTTTGGTGGTAACAAAAAACCAAATGTTAAAATTCTTCTATTTAATTTCATAAAAGAGTTAAAAGAACTAGTTGCTAAACCAGTCCAAATAAATGGCAATAACTATGAGATATCTATATTTTGTTTTACATGCGATGCACCTGCTAGATCTATGTTAAAAAGTATTGTACAACACACAGGGTATTTTTCATGTGAGAGATGTACCATAAAAGGTTCGAGTAAAGATCACCGAATTGTGTTTAATGACCAAGGCGTAATGTACAGCAAAATGTTTTGTCTAATTGTTTAGTTGCTTTGAATGGCACATTGCCTACTGATTTTGTTCGTCAACCAAGGTCTCTTTCAGAATTGGACAGATGGAAAGCGACTGAGTTAAGAAGTTTTCTTCATTACACTGGCATAGTTGTTTTGAAAGGTATTCTCAGCAAAGAATGTTATAAGCATTTTTTAAGTTTATCTCTGGCCATTAGAATGCTATGTGAAAACAGTGTCAAGTGTCTTGAAGATTTGTCTTCAGCTCAAGAATTAATTTATTATTTTGTAAATAATGCAAAGCAACATTATGGTAATACTTTTGTTGTGTATAATGTACATTTTTTATTACACATCACTGATGATGTAGAGCATTTTAGCTCTAACCTGCATGATGTTTCTGCATTCAAGTTTGAAAATTATTTACAAAAGTTGAAGCGTCTTGTACGTGGTAAGCATAACCCAGTTTCCCAGATTGCAAATAGACTTAGTGAGCTCAATGATGTACCTTGTTTAAAAGAGGATTTTGTATCAAAGATCAATGTAGGAATTAAGGACTCCTGCTTTTTGGTTAACAATGGTGGTTAACAAAAGTATTACCATAATGTTGCTTTGCATTATTTACAAAATAATAAATTAATTCTTGAGCTGAAGACAAATCTTCAAGACACTTGACACTGTTTTCACATAGCATTCTAATGGCCAGAGATAAACTTAAAAAATGCTTATAACATTCTTTGCTGAGAATACCTTTCAAAACAACTATGCCAGTGTAATGAAGAAAACTTCTTAACTCAGTCGCTTTCCATCTGTCCAATTCTGAAAGAGACCTTGGTTGACGAACAAAATCAGTAGGCAATATATTACTGAAAAAGGATATGATGGAAGCTACAGATGCCGGTTATATAATGATTTACATATGGAATCCTTTTTCCATTGTTTTATTGATTCAAAAGAATTAAACATTTATAATGTCAAAAAAAATGCTCACTTTATTTACTGCAGAAAACAGAAATCAGATTTGATTAGAAAATGTGTGAGTTTACCATACAAGAGTGGTTTCATTGTAATTCCTCTTCTAGAAGATCTTTAAATTAGTTTAAAAAACTCAATGAAACATTTTTTTGCAGTTACTGTTGTATATATTGTATATGTTGTAATTTTAGTCAAGATCAGTATATGGTTATTTTCTGAAAAATTGAAATAAATATAAGAATGTAAGAGTCTACAATTTCATTATTAAATAATGTTATAAACAAAGTTTTGTAAAAAATATTGATATCATTTTATTTTAATGATTATGCATTTAACATCAGTATTTATAAGACTATTTTTCTATTGGTTTTATTCAAACTTAAAACAATAATTTAAATATTTTGCTCATAATAGTTATGAATTGCATGCTGGAACTGCCTTGCAAGTTAGAGTTTTAAGCAAATATTTCTATATATATATCACTTAATTATTTATATCACTTAATTATTTATAACTTATATCAAATACTTTTTGATAGTTTTTAAAAAGTTGCTTTGAAATTATTCTGTTTTTGTTAATAACAAATTAAATGTGAATATATTACCAATTAGACTATTCTTTTTATCATTAGTATGTTTAGTTTAATATTAGAATATTTTTCTCTGTGTATTATATAAAACAATGATAAACATGTTTTTACCAATATATTAATATTTTTGTTTTATTCTTTTATCAAAATACCTTTTAGTCAACTATGGTCAGCTCTGGTTATTATTGAAAACAAGCAAAAAGTGAAAATTCTCGCTCCATGTCCTTGGGTGGATTTAGAAAGTATGATTCTGTACTGGCCACCAAAACATAAATTATTAAGTTTATATATTTCTCGATGGTCTTCTCCTGAGAGCAACTGGACAAAATTGGTGATAGTGAAAGTATTATTGAAATCTGGGTTCAAATCAGTGGCGCAAGATATGACAAGTTTTTTGTCTACTACAGAGAATGATACAGAAGTTGACTCTGAAAAAAGTGATTCAGAAATGGAAGAAAAAATTGGTTTGGTAATTTATTTTATTAATTAAAAGTTCATAATAATTTTTGTGTTGTTCAAATATGCTGATAAATTATGATCCATATTTCATTATAATTTTTTTGAAACGTTGACAAAAACATAATTACTGCCCTACTCTATCGAACATGTAGAAACTATTATTATTTGTTTATTTTTATGAAATTTGCAACCTTAAGGCTGAGAACGCCACTACAGTCAAGTAGGCATTTTGTTATTCTTTTTATAATTGTGGTTACAACCCTTTCTAAACTTTTTAACTGTAAAACCCAAACCACAATGAACTGGGCCGCTACATAAGACCAAGTGGCATTAATTTTGTTTCTGGAGCGTTTTTTTTTTTAATTTTGTTATAATAATAAAAATAATGCAAAAAATTATTGAATTTATTTTGTTCACTTTTATAATGCTTTTTTTGAGTTTTTTTTTTTTTTAATAAAAAAAACACTCATTTTTTTTAAATAGATAAATGTGTTGCAAGTCCAGTTATAAAACGCAAGTGGTCAATGGCCCTAATATCAGAAGAAGATACCTTATCTCAATTTCCACAACTGGAAACTTCCAACTTCCATACACCAACAAGTAGCTCAAAAGGTGAAGAATTATTTTAATGTATGTCTTAATTACTTTATGCAAATTATTTGGTATCTTTAGCTGCTTGTAAAGATATATTTTCCACTATTTGAGAAATTGTTTTTTTGTTAATAGAACCAATAGAGGCATCTATTATGTTAGATTTTTTTTTCTCTAACTCTACCAGATTTCTTTGTTCGGGTTAAAGTCACTTAGTTAAAGTCACTCAACTTTATTTTTAATGAACTTTTTTAAAATTTTGTTTTCGATATAAAGTTTTATTTCCTTAAATTGTTCCAATATATAACCATATTTTAACATTTTTTTTAGGAACTGATTCTAAAAAGTTTTTTGCAACATGTCCATCACCAACAAGAGTATCTTTTTCGGTAAATCCAATAATAGCAACGAAAAATACATGTGGGAAATTTAAAACATACTGATGGTGGAACCTCTTTCAAGGAGATATCTACCAAACGTAAGCACTTTAAAGTATTTTTTCTATTCTTCTATGTAATATTTATATACCTTCAGAGGGATATTAGACATGATGTATAATAAGATATTTTCTGGGGTTGGGGTTTAGATGACATTGAAAAATATAATAAATACTGAGAAAGTAAATTCAATTGTTTTATATTTCAATGTCTTGCAGCCACATCCCTTGTGCAATTTTTGCAACCCTATAATAAACTCGTCGGTCCCCAAACTCATTATTGATTCAATAGCCCTCAGCATTTTTTCTACCCTATCATGATGCCTCATAGTTTATAACTTAAGTATTAAATTATTTTGGTAATGCAAGGCTATTTCCTCATAGAATTTCAATACACTGTGCTTATGCGGCTAGCAAAATTAGAAGAAAATCAAAAAAACATTTCTGAAACACTTGGATTGCTTCGAGATAATGATATGGCAGTAAATAATGATTCAGGCAGTCTATAAGTGCTCCAAAGCAATGCAGAAATTGAGGCAGAAGAGAGTAAACTCAAAGACAATGCATATTTTCAAAAGAAGGTTGTTTTAAATTCTTACCAACAGTTACAATTATTTTAAACACTTGCAGATTTATAAATTTTTATATTTGTTCAATTAATAGTTTAAGATTATAATAAATTAAGAACTTCGTTTCAAAGTATCAAAATTAAAAAAATTATTTTCAAAATTTCTGTCTTGGGTAATTTCTTTAGAAAAAACATATAAAAGAAATTGGAGGAAAAGACGCAAGAACGGCAGTAAGGCTTGCTCTTGATGGAATGATGTCGCGGGAAATACAGAATGGTTTTAGTCTGTATGATTTAAAGAACCAGTCTTTTTCAAAGACACTTCACTATTTGTATTTGACAGGTATATGAATGTAATAAATTTATTGATGGTGTTCTATTGATGTCACGATGTAAACATTACTATTCCGTCGCCATCTTGTAGGTCAAACTAACGCATTAGCTTTAGGAGCTTTAACGCAAGGCCAATTACTATTATCTGTTAATGTGGTTCCTATAGAAAAAGATTGTTAAAAAGTTTATTATTTTGATTAAATTTATATAGAATTTAATTCTCTTTCTCATGATGTAATTAATTTTTTTTTGTTTAAACTAAAACTCAATATTAAATAACTTGTTTTCTAAACACTGCCAAACAAGTTAATTAACCTTAGCAACTAAGTAAATTGCAAATAACATAATCTGAAACATTCTCAAACTTAATAAATAACCAAAAAAATAAATACAACTATTTGTGTTAACATTTTAAAAACCTTATGTTATGTATTCTAAGGCATTTTATTAAATTTTTGTTTTGAATTAATTTACATGACTCATAGTACAGTAAACATAGTTTGGTTGTTTAAGTATGCTCAATAAAGTATTAAATGGTTTTAGTATTTTTAATTGCTCTGTATATAAATAATATGCTGATGTTTATTCTATTGTAGTATCTAAAAGTGTTTAATATTTTTTAACAATAATACAATACAAGCAAGCAAAACCACAAACTTAGAAGAATGTGTCATTTTAGAGGCAATCAACACTCATGCAAAAAACGTACAAAAAGTTACAGAAGTTCCAAATGATTACGATTTTACTATAAACTAAAATACTACAAACTTAAAGTTGTTGAAAATTTATGTTAACCTTTAGCTGACATTCCAGAATGTTTTCCATAAAACATAGACTTTAATTTACAATTCCACTCCTCACATGGTTGCTGTTCATAAGTTTTACTTTAAAGTTAAAAGTTGTGTGTTTAAAATATAGCTGCTCTTTACATCAAATTCTGCAGCGAAAAAAGTAGACGCATTTGTTTAAAGTTCGATATGAAGGTCTTCAATAAATAGGAAGTAGAAGATATGAAGCAAATCAAAAAATTTATGAAATAAGTTGTAACATTTCAAGGACTTTTACGTAGAGTACAAGTATATTGTATGTTGATCTTGTGCCACCAAATAAACATTTCTAAAATCATATGAAGCTGTTGCAGTATTATTTATGGCTTGTCCTGCTTAAAGAAATTAAAAAAATTGGAAAAAAGACTATTCA
This sequence comes from Hydra vulgaris, assembly GCF_038396675.1. Classification (NCBI taxonomy): domain Eukaryota; kingdom Metazoa; phylum Cnidaria; class Hydrozoa; order Anthoathecata; family Hydridae; genus Hydra; species Hydra vulgaris. Next base: position 21,592,403 of record NC_088925.1, read on the forward strand.
TCATTGAATAGAGTTGTAAAACCTTATTACAGTAATAAAATGGTATTAATGTATTGTCAGAGCACCGCGAATCATGTAAAATTGTGGAATGCAGATAAAAATATTGATTATCATTTAAAAAATTGATTTTACTTCATGGATTAGTTAGCAAAGTCTACATTACAATGTTTACCCAGGTTTTCAATTTTACTACATGGATTAATTTGCAACACTGAAGTTAGCTTGTGTAGTTTTGTCTTATTGAATTCTATGATGCTTCTTAAGCTATTTTTGATGTCTGAAAACAAAAACAGCTCAAGCAAAGTTTTTACTCAAAGTTTAGAATGATGGAAAATCCTAAAAGCAGTCAAAAAAGGGTTAGTTGATTTAAGTCAGCCAAAAAAGAAGATTCTTTCATATTAAAAAGAGTTTAAGTTTTTGTGACTTATTAGTTATTTATGCTTTTATTTTTGTGTTTTCTCAAAGCAAAGTTTTTCAATGAGTACACCTTGAAAATATGCTCAAATTTACACAGCATATTTAAAAATATATATATAATCAACTTTTTTTAGTATTGTTTAATTGTGTACAATATAATTTCATTATTAATGAAAAAAAATCTGTTTCAAAAACTCAACAAAAGTGTAGTTTTTTCCTTTCCATAGGAACCATTACAATGATAATAAGCCTATAAGATATCGAGGTGGGAGCGGGTAAACCCCAAAAACTTAAAATTAGAAGTAAATGTCCATGAAATCCTCCACAAAAATGGATCTTCTGCAAGTCGTCTAATTTTTTCCAAATCCAAAATATTATATATTTTTTTATTTCAACAATAGGTGTTTCACTGTATATATTGTTGTCAAAATGGAGGAATATGCTCAAACATTACAGGGTGCTGCTGCAATTCGGTATGTTGCAAAATTACAGCTTGTTAGTGGGGTAGACCCTTATAAATTGAAATTTAGCGAATGGGACACAAATCCTAAATCACTTCCTTCCGTGGAGTATCCATACATTGTAAACTATTGCTTCTACACAAAAAGTGCTTATACAATGAATAAATTAAAATCTTATAAATCTCAAGATGCATACTACCAGTTCGTCAGCGGTTGGGTTTTTGATTTGGCAAGCTATGTTGTGAATAACCGTGTCATTGTTAAAGCCAAGGTAGGAATTAGCAATATCAACAATTTAAGTATACACGTATACATATATGCTTACAATTATATATATATATATATATATATATATATATATATATATATATATATATATATATATATATATATATATATATATATATGTATATATATATATCATTCATTGTTCAGGTGAGACACTCTCAGAGTATCAGCCGGCCACCACTACAACCTTGGATTATTGCTGAAAAGAGTGGAAACATTTTAGCTGCACACTGCAACTGTATGGCAGGTTTAGCTGAAACATGTACTCATGTCAGTGCCACGCTCTTTGCAATAGATGCTTCTGTGCGCTTAGAGAAAAGCCGAACTGTTACTGAAGAAGCAGCATACTGGATGCTACCATCAAATGTGAAGAAAGTAACATATTCTAGGCTAAAAGACATTGATTTTACATCGGCAACAACGATGAAAAAGAATCTTGATAATAAGTTATCTCAGACACCTATTAGACAATATTATTTACAGCCTCTTCCGTTTGTAGAACCTCCCAACACTACGGAAATGAACAATCTTTTTCAAAAATTACATGACACTGGCGCTAAACCAAGTATACTGTCAATAGTACCTAACTTTGTTGAATCTTACGTTCCTAGGTTATTATCTTCCTTGTACCCCTGGGTTTCTGTAGAACTACGGAAAGACCGAGGCACATCAGCAACACTTGAGGATATAGATGAGTTGTGTACTCAAATTCTAACTAGTAACACGTTGCTTACAACTAAGGAAGCGTGTCAACTTGTAGAAGAGCAGACTAGAAGTCAAGCTGCAAGCCACATGTGGTTTAGATTCCGCGCAGGCAGAATAACTTCTTCAAATATGAAGAAAGCATGCATTACTTCGCCCTTAAAACCATCAATAAGCACTGTAAAATCTATATGCTATCCTTCATTACTTAAGTTTAAAACAGCGGCTACAGACTGGGGGTGTCAGCACGAATCAGGAGCTCTAGATTGCTATACTAACTTAATCAAAGACAAACATACTGAATTAAAAATTTCTAAAAGTGGCCTACATATCGACCACAACAACTCATATTTAGGAGCAACTCCAGATTCATTAGTATCTTGTAATTGCTGTGGCAAAGGAGTATTAGAAATAAAATGCCCATTTTGTCTTCGAGATATAGATATTCAGGGTTGCGTAGACAAAAGGTCATCACTGGAGAATGTTTATGGCAAACTGCATTTGAAAAAATCTCATGCACATTGTTACCAGGTTCAAACACAAATGTTTGTGTGCAAAGTAAAGTTTTGCGATTACTTTGTTTGGACCAAAGCAAGTTCTCACTTGGAAAGAATATAAGCTATGGAAAGACATTTTGCCACGGTCTGCTCTACTTGAGCAACCGTTGACAAAACAAGTACTTGGCATAGTTTTGCTAACAAGGATAAAATAATTTATAGTTTCTATTAAAAAAAAAACAATGTTTTTACACATGTTTTAAAACAATCTTTTTTAAATGTATAATGAAAATAAATAAAAACTATTCTATAATTAAAAAAATCTTTTAATTTAAACTTTTATTTCACCTATCAAATTCGAATTAGAGAAGTTGTATTTTATATAGTACACAACTCTAAAAGAAGTTGTCATGTATATTATTTTAAACGTGCTAGTCCAGCATTTTTTGTCAATTTGAGCATATTTTTAAGGTGTATTTGAAAATTGATTTCTTAAAAATCCAGATAACTTAAAACGTTCAGAATCATGTTTGTTTATAGTATCAACAAAAGGTTATGTTGTTAAGTCATTATTGAGATTAATTATTAAGTTCCAGTTGTTTGCATTCATCGTTGAATTCAATGAAATTATTAAAAATCTGCACATGTCCAACACACTTTACTTTCAGTGGTATATAGAATTGTACATATGGCCCACAACTAACAACATCTTTAAATAAAAAAGAGTCACCTCTTCTGAGAAAATCATTGCACGTTTATCAATGAAAATAAAAAGATCTTCTAAACATTATTGTTTGAATGGATACATATATTCCTTGAAAATGTTTTAATACTTACAGATTTACTATAGATTTACTAATAGAAGTCATTGAAATGTTGCAACTTATTTCAAAAAAAATTTTAATTTGATTTGTGCCTTTTCCTACATATCTTAAAGCTAATGTAGATCTTCCAATGAATTTCGTCTACTATATATACTTTTATTTCCAGTAGAATTCAATGTAAAGAACGGTTAATTAAAAACACTGCTTTTAAGCAAGCTTTTAAAGTCAAAGTTTAACTTATGAACAGCACTCATGTGATAAGTTAAATAGTCAATAAAAAGTCAATGTTTTATGAAAAACATTCTTGACATGACAGCAAAAAGATACACATATATTTTCAACAACTCAAAGTTTATAATAAAATTATAATCATTTGGATCCTTTGCAACTTGTTTACGTTTTTTGCACGAGTGTTGATTGCCTCTAAAATGACACATTCTTCTAAGTTTGTGGTTTTGCTTGTTGCCAATTATTATTGTTACTAATTACTATTAAATACTTTTAACATACTACAGCTATTAAATAAGTAATTTATATACATAGCATTTTAAAATAATAATACAATTTAATAAACTTATTTAACATGCTTAAACAACCAAAATGTTTTCGCTGTTTCGAAGTTATGCTAGTTACTAATTGATAAAAATATATATATATATATATAAAAAAGAATTGTATGTGTTATAATACTTAACAGAAGATCTTAAAAATGTAAAACACAAATAATTTAGTCTATTTTTGAATGGTTTGAAGTACTTTATGTTCAGTTTACTTAATTGCACATTACTTAAAACACACTTTTGAAAACAAGTTATTTAATAGAGTTTTATTTTAAGCAAAAATAAATTAATTATATCGTGAGATAGAGAATCAAATTCTACATAAATTTACTCAAAATTAACTTTTAAAAATTTATCCACTACAAGATATGTTATCTAAATAGTTGTAATTAAATACGTTATGTCAATAAACGTTCGCTTTGTTTACTTTATTTGCCATACAGTATGGCGGCCGCGAATTTTAACGTCACGTGATAGAATACCATCAATTGTGAGAAGGTTGTTTAAATTATTTTTGAGCATAACTTGTGTTACAGGCGTTTTGATTTAAGGCCAATTTTTCCATTATGCTTCTAATTTTAAAAATGTTATAGTCATCATAGCGCAATATCAGCGATATATGAAAAGGAGGCGTGTTTAATCAATTTAAAATCATTTTTTTGCACATTTTGAAGGCTAATTATATTTTTATTTATATAAAACACAAATAAATAATAGTATTAAAATTTGTGATTTAGCGGCTTTCTTGTGACTTTTTATTTTTAATGTTTTGTGTTGTAGGTACTCTACTTAACAGCAGCAAGGAAGACTATCATAAAGATCGATTAGATTATCACATTGGTGATATTTTAAAACGAGCGATTCGAAATAAAGCAATGAGAAATCCTGTAGTTACATAATTAATAAATGGATCTCCTCGTATAAAACTGGTTCTGTCTTTGTGGTTTCACATCAGACAAGCAATATTATTTATGATTACTTTTATTTTTTCATTTTGTAAATACATTTTTTTAAGTTATAAACCGTTTTTTAATTTTTCTTATTCTAGCGCATGTATACACAACCAACAGAATTCAAAACAGTTCTTCAGTTTATAAGAATAAATGTTTTGTATAAATGCATTATTATACTATTACTTTGTCTTGTAAGGTTATATATAATTATAGTATTTAGTACTGAATAATGTATAATGTTTTTATAAAAGTAGCACTTACATGGGTTTTAAGGGTTATAGTTGCAAGTCTTACTTATAAGAGTAATTTAAATTTTCGGAATCAACTAATGTTTAAAATGATTTTAGGACGTGCCAAAGACGTATTTTTAACTGCCTGAATAAGGATCCGGGACTTGTGGAAAACGTCCGTAGGACATGCTATAGACGTCCTTTAAGGTCGTCCTACGGACGTCTCTTTAGATCCCCGTTGGACGGACGAAAAGCGTTTGATTTGGTACGTCTGGAGGACGTCCCTAAGTCGTCCCGTGAGACGTCCTAAGGACCAAAATGGACCTATTGCGGACGTCGTTTTGCCCAATGGGTTACCTGTTTTTCAAAAATCCTTAAGCGTATCATGTATAATAGGCTATTTGCATTTTTGAATAAAAACAATTTTCTCTATTGTAACCAATTTGGTTTTCAATCAAATTACTCTACGGAGCATGCCCATATACAACTAGTTGAAGTCATCAGCGAATCATCTTCTTATGATAAATTCACTTTAGGTATATTCCTAGAGTTGTTGAAAGTGTTTGGCTCCGTTAATCATCAGATTTCACTAGAAAAACTAAATATTATGAAGTATGCCATGAATACCATAAATGGTTTGCAAGTTACTTAACTGATCGAAAACAATTTATATCTCTAAATGACGGTTTTCCGACAAATAATCTAAAATATTATATTGAGTTCCACAAGGCTCCATCTTAGGTCATCTACTGTTTTTAATTTATGTCAACGATCTATATAGAGCATGAAATACTATGTCTACTACCGTTTGCAGACGACATCATTTTTTTTATTCTCATTAACATTATCTCTCTATTTTAAGTAGCAAATAAAGAACTAGAAAAAATATGAAACTGGCTTAAACGCTGATAAAACTAAGTTATTCTTATCTTAAACGAAAGTTTCAATATATTCCTACATCCTTAATAATTCTATATATAAATAACATTAAAATTGAGCGCGCTTTCATAAACAAACTACTTGGCGTTTTAATAGATGAAAACTTATCCTGGAAAGATCATTTTATATATATTTGCTATAAAATCTATTAAATATATTAAACATATCTATTAAATATATTCGCTATAAAATCTATAAAAATATTGGTATTTTATATAAAACCCGTTCAATTTAGACAAATCTACTCAGCTATATTTTGCATTCATCAATGTTTACTTATTTTATATCAATGTTGTTTGAGTAGTACAAACAAATCTGAATTTGAATGTCTCCTCAAGCAAAAGAATCATGCAGCAAGAATTATTAGTTTTCAAAATCACTTTACAAATGCTAAACCTTCTAAGTAGCACGAGAACCCTTAATATTTATGAAATAAACATGCTCATAGTCACACAATTTATGCTCCAATACCAGTTTAAAAGCTCTAAAAGTTTTCAAAAATATTTTTCTTAAAACATCGATACCAGGAAGTATCTATCGATGAAGTATCTCTATCTACAGGAAGTTTTGTAAAGCCTTTCCGTATTCAAAACTTACAAGATTCTCTATTTCTTATTGTGGTCCAATGCTATGAAACCACTTTAAAAAGCCTGAGCCGTAAACTTAAAGAAGCCAATATTGCTCAATATTGCTCAAAAAGAAAATAATTGTACTTATTGGAAATCAAAATTCTTTACTTGATTTTTTCTAAAAATACACTTTTATCCTTATATCCTATATATATAATATGTATATATATATATATATATATATATATATATATATATATATATATATATATATATATATATATATATATATATATATATATATATATATATATATATATATATATATATATATATATATATATATATATATATATAAAGGTTATATAGTGATGATAAGGTTTTTTATTGTTTCTTATTACCAAACTATTTATCGGCAGGTAAAACGCAAAAATAGTTTACTTTGAGAGCCTCAGTTAATACTTTCAAAACGGTCGTGTTAATATACTTTTATATGTCACATTTAAAACTTCAAATAAAATAGTTGTACTGCATTTTTAACTTTAACTACATTTGATAAATGATTAAATTACAGACCATTTGTGCTACACTTTTTGTTTATTTATTTTTTGTTTTTATATTTGCTAATTACTTTACTGTCTAAAAACAGTTTTTGCATTTCCAAAAAAATATCTTGAAACAATCGTAAAAATGATCTCGCAGAGATTGCAGCAGCCTTTTTTGGTATTTGAGATTGGGTTTGGATATGGAAAAAATTTTAAACTTAAGTATGTTTATATTTTCAATGCTTAGCTAAAATTTCAGTGATTTGCCAGCCTTTCTGAAATAATTCATTACAGTGTTTGTCAGCATACAGCATCCCATTTACATGACCAACATGCTTTTTGCTTCAAGAGGGATGATATTTGGGGCTGTTTTACCAGCATCGATGTATTTAATCTGACGCCTCACAACAATCGTGCGATAAAAAGCCTTCAGTGCCCTTATGACTCCCTGGTCTATTAGTTAAGTTTTGGAGGTTTTGTTTGCTATTTAAATTACTAATTCAATTGCTTTATGCTGCTAAGCCTGTTAAACAAACTTTGCTTAACTTTCCTCATGCACATCGTTCACCTTTTAGATGAAAGGTTTTCGTCGAAGGCTGTTGATAAAGTAAACCAAACTTGTCAGCGTTTTAAGTATCCCTCTTTTCATACCTTTAGAGAATTGTGGGCAAATGAGTTTGCCACCAACTTGATGTCTTATTCTCTGTACACGACCTTTCTCGCCAGAAATATTTGGAAAAATAAAATTATGGCTTTTTTTCCACCAATCAAGCCACCGTTCTGAAGCCCTTAAATTTGGAATGTTGAGTTCTTTTACAAAATCTAAAGTTTTCTTCCTAATGATGTGTCCACCAACCGATTGGAAGACACATTGGTATAATCTAAAGCTTTCTCCCAAGATTAGGGAGAAAGCTTTAGATTATACCAATTAATTGGTACATTTCGTTCACGTGCGTTCATAAACCTTTTATATACAGCTTTTAGGGAGGGAAATGAGCTAGCGACTAGCTAGCTTTATAGCGATTTTCAAGCGATTTTTTTTTCTAATTTTATTTTTTTCTATTGTCTTTAAGATCTTTAAAAATTTGATTTTTAGTGTTGAGTCTATTATAATTATAAGAATAATTAAACTTTAAACATTGCGATTTTGTAGCAATGTGTCGCTATCTACATATCGTAGTTTTGTAGCTAGCTACAAAATATCCACAATTCTATAGCTGGCTGATAGCTACATATCAACATTTTTTCAGGTAGCAATTTTATTAAGATATGACGCTAGCTACAATACCCAGTGGGTCTTTAGCTTATTAGGCTAGCTGCCTCGTAGCCAAATCGCTGTCAACATTTTTTTTATTTAGTCTTCTTTTTAAATTTTTAAAAGCAAAATATTTTTCTAGGATTGTCAGAACTGTCTTCTTTTGAGTAGATGCTATGCTGAAATTTCTACCGCACTATGTTGCATTGACTTTGCAATGAGATCGCAAATGGGTGATAAGTAAAAAAGTGTTGAAAATAGAAGTTAAAAAAAAAGTGAATGAGTGAAATAAATAAAAAGAATGGAAAAGAAAGAACAAAAAACTATTTATACATCGAAAAAAGAACGTTAAATCAAGATTTTATTATTTTTTTCATATATTTCTTTAGTTTTCTTTCATACTTTTTAGGATTTTTTGTTTACGATTTATTTTTTAGTTACGTTGTTATGCGCGTAACAGCACTGGTTTTTCTTTAGTTTTTTTCGCATATAAAGTTTTACTTATTATTTTTTGTAAGTCATTTATTTTTTTTGTTTTTTAGTTTAGTTTAGTTTAATTTTTAGTTGTTTAGTAGTTTATTTTCATTTTTTATTTTATTAATTATTTTTAAATAGTGATAAGTAATTTTTTATACGGTTATATATTATTTGTTTTTATTTTTATTATAGCCATTTATTATTATTATTATGTCATAATATACCGTGTATTATTATTATTTTGTTTTTATTTATTTTTTATTGTTTTTTATTTTTAATTTTATTTTTTCGTTTTTTTGTTGTTTTTTTTTAATCTTTTTTTTTCCAAAAGTACATAACGTAGTTTTTTGTTTTGTTTGTAATGTTTATTATAACTTTTGCTTTGATTTTCGCTGTGTTTTTCTGTTTATATTTTATTTATTTATTTATTTAGTCATATTACTTGCAATATATATTTTGGTTATTATGTTATAAGAACTATGATTAATATATTTACTAAATCCTTATAATTTTTTTTAGCAATAGTCGTTTTTATGTCATCGTTAGTTGTTACGTTTGTCAGTTTATTACTGTTTGTAACCGGAACTTTGTATATGTAAACAATTGTCGTATGGAAAGTTATACCAATTTATTTAAATTATGATAATTACTATATTATTATTATTACTATTGTTAAAATAACATGTTATTATTATTATTATTATCTATATATTAATACGGTAATGAATAGTGCGCATAGTTACGCCTAATGTTTCGCCTATTGTTTGTATTGTTATTTACGGTTCTGTATTCTGTAAAATACACTATTTCTTAGTTTTTAAGAAGTTTCTAGACTTTTGTATGCATGGTTATATATTCCATGCGGTCTTTCGCAAGCAAGCAAGCAAGCAAATTAGAGCTGATATATTATTATTTTCGAAAAGAATTGATGTTGTTCATTGTTTAAAATAGAAAAATCAAATAATCGTTTGTTTGTTGTTGGTTGTTTTTATTTTTCTAATTTTTATAGCCTGTTTTCATTTTTTAAAAGAAGTTTATAACTAAAATTTCTGTTTAAGTAAACTGTTTCAGTTTTGTCGTTAGTCTTTTTAGAACATTTTAAGCAAGTATTGTTTTATTTTCTGGAGCAATTAAGAGGAGCTGATGGCTTTTTTAGTAAGTTCAATTCATTTTCTTGTTTATAGATTAATATTATTTTTTGTAGAAAGAATAATGAGTATAAAATTTTATTTATGTGTTTAATATGAAAGTTAAATAGAATAAGATTGTTGTTTGTGTTCATGTAAGTTTGTATGCATAAGTTTGCGTTTATTTCAATCTATTTTATATTGCTCTATATCTATATGTCTATTTTATATTCTTAGGAAAAATAATAAGGAATAGAAAAATAAATAAAAATTCTTCTGGAATTTGTCAAAAGAATGTTGTGTTATGCTTCATTTTAAGGTATCTGAATATGTATTTATTTGAAATTTATAATTTTGTTCTTTAATGGTTTCATCTTTTTCATTACAATGTTGTAAATTGTAGTCTGCATTCTTTGTTACATTAAAAATATTAAATGCTAATAAATGTCGTTTTATAGCTGTTAAAGGTTTGCTTATATGTTTATCTTATGCTCAAAGTTAAAAAGTTTTTGATAAATATGTGTATGAGATGATATATGTAGTTTGATAAATACGTGTATGTAGTGATATATATAGTTGTTTTATAAATGTGTTTATATAAATGTGTTTTTATAATAGTATGAAATGTATTTTATCCAGGGATGCGAAGTCCCAAAAAGACTCCAGCTTTTTGTATCTACTTTTTCCAAGTCTGTAGTGTCCAGAAGCTCTAAACAGATTTATTGACTTATTATCTGCTATAATAATTTCATGAGATTTGATGACTTGAAACTTATTTTTTATAAGCCAGGAGTCATTGCCGCCATAGTACCTAAGAATTCTGGGCTAACAAAATGATTGTTCCTCTAACCTAATAGTCTTAATTTTTTACCTATTAGTAGTCCTTAAACTTATTTATATTTTTAGTGCTCCTGTATACCAAAAACTAGGATAAAGTAATCTTTTTGTGACTTTCAAATCCGGAGTCCTTTTTGGTACTCTGCATCCCTGATTTTATCTAATGTGTACATGATTGTTAAATGAGGTGTTTTTATATGTTATATAACATTTTAAAAAATTGTGTTTTATAGTTAGTATAACTATAACACACAATATATTTGAGATATAGATCTAGAGCAAGATTCGTCAACCTTACCAGTCAAGTGGTGTTACTGCTTTAGGTCTAAGTGTAGTCTAGCCAATATAACTATTCTGAAAATACATAACATCCTTAATTCTTTTTTGTGTAATGTTGTTACCTTTGACTTATCTTTATGTTAGTGTCTGTTGTTAAAAATGATTAATAGGTAGTTTCATTACAAGAACTCGCTGCTTTTGTTTCTTAATATAAATACATTAACATAATTTCTTCAAGCAGAAACATAAATTAGTGACTTTTATCTGAAATAGCACAGTGAATATTATTATTAGTGCGCATAGTTATACCTATTGTTCGATATTAGTTACAATTCTGTATTCTGTAAAATACACTATTTCTTAGTTGGATAACCGTTGGATAAACTGGATAACCGACCTTTGTCTTCTGAGGTACAGATATTAAAATTTAAAGTTTTTTTTAGTTTTGGTTTAGTTTATAGTTAATTTTAGTTTAGTTTTAATTAGTTTTAGCTTCAGTTATCTTTTATCTTACTTTAGACAACTTCATGGAAGAAATGAGGGGAATAGGTAAAAAAAATTATAGTTAAATATTTATTTATATGTAAATATAATTCTATCAATTATTCTGAGGTATATTTTTTGTCTTTAGTGTCTGGTAGAAGCATAACTGGTAGGGCTGTGTTTTAAATTTTATATATTTTTTATGGAGAAATATGTGCAATAGGTGAAAGAATTATTTAATATAAATATGGCATTTTTAAACTGTTTGCATTTTACTCATATTTTTATTAAAATTGAATTTCCCACAAGTTTAACTTTTTTTAATTTACTTTTTTTTAATTTACTTTTAGCATCCTCTTCATCCTGTGAAAATGGTGAGGTTATGCTTTATATTTTGATTAAAAAAATTGTAAATATTTTTAAATTTTATTATATCCTTCTATTTGTAATTTTAGAGTCGTTAACATTTGAGGAATACAAAAGATATCGCTCCCAACACCCAGGGCTTCTCTCAGAGAGGTCCTTCAATAAGTGGCAAAGTAATGGCGGTATGTATTCGCCATCCTTCAAATGGAGGGCTCATCCATACCGGGGTGTTGAGAGACACCGAAGAAAAAACAGCAACCAAAAGGTTGTAAATATCTTCTATCAGTGAAGATATTTATAACTTTTTTGTTGCCGTTTTTTCTTTGATGACTTTTTTTTATTTTTTTTAATTTTGTAATTTTTTTTTAATTTGTAATTTTTTATTTTTTATAATATACTATTGTTTGTATTTGGTTTGTTTTTGTCTTTTTTAATTGAAATTTTATTTGTTTTTCACCAATTAAACTCAAATATAGTTGAATTGATTAAAATTTTTCTAATAAAATTATTATTTATGAAACAAGCATTTTTTTCTGCTTTTTTTGAGTCCAAGGTTGATATGGTTTAGAAAAAAAAAATTCAAAAATATAAGGACCTGTCAAGAATTTAAATTCCAAAGAGGACCCTCAAGATCTCATCAAAATCAAAAAATATTTTTTACTTTTATCTTATAATTAATAGACATTGATTCGTGTCTCAGTAATATTGGTTTTTAAACTCTTTTTTTTTGCTATGAAAATCGCTCCACCCTAATACACATGTTTGATTGTAAATCGACTTTTTTTTGTTTGAAACGTATTTGTACTCAATTGCTTAGTTATTTATAATAAATTTATTTAGATGTGTGCATTTATCGTTTTAAAGACAGTTTCCTTTTTTAAAGAAACATGTATCAAGGGGATACCAAAAAATTAATAACTCATAAATAAATTACTTCACTTCATATTAATCTTATTAATTAAAGTTCATGTTATAAAAAATATAATAAGAATTTAGCTTTAATCTTTCGTCAATTTAAGGCATGATGAAGTGTTATTATTTTGTGTCAGTAACTAAAAACGTATTGTGTTGAACTTAGTAATGTCTAGGAAAATGGTTCGGCCATACACTGATATGACCTATGTCAGTTGTAAATTACTCAAATAACGTTAAATAATTGGTAAATTAATTTATTTTAATTTTACAGATAGTTTAATTTTTTAATTTGAAGGAGTTTTTCTTACAGGGTATTAGTTAAGGTTTCGCAACTTTAAATTGTGGAAAACAGCCACTATAAATTAACAGACCGACCGAAACCCGTATTACGGGTTGCTTTCTGCTAGTTATTATTATTATTATTTCTACTATTTATTATTATTACTATTATTATAAATATCATTTTTATTAATATTACCATTACTATTTTAATCATTGTCATTAGGTGTTTACTTTATATTAGTAGTTTAAACTATTTGTAAACAACCTTGAAATGTAATGCCAAATATTTCAGAAATATATTGCAATGTGTTCGATATTTTTCTATATTTTACTAACATTAGTTCGTTTGTTAAAATAAGATAGAAAACACGGAAAACAGCATAGTACTAAATAATTTTTCTTTTATGTAATATTTCCGTCTAATTTAATTTATTAAATCGTCATCGGACATAAAATGCCTAATAATTTCGTTTAATATATTTTGATAACGTTCCATAACGTTACGTTTTGAAATACAATGGAATGGTATCAATCGAAAAAAATAACTGACGGGGATTTTGTCAAGAGGAGAAAAATCATTTCGAATATCCGAAATTTCGAATAAGGGGTTGTCCACAAAGTACGTACACTTTTTCCCCCCCCCCCCCCCCGCATTTTGCAATACGCTTTTTTGAGTATCCACCTCCCTAAAAGTACCTACACTTTCAACCTATTTATCTAACATTTTATGATATTTTTTTTTAATTCAGGGTCTCCTTTCTTTTATAATTGACCCACTGCCCTGCCATTTCATATACGCCATTTGCAGACCCCTCTTCCCCACCCAGCATACGTACTTTATGGACAATCCCTAGCTGCAAGTTCGAATAATTGGTGGATATTTACATGAGTTTGTAATTCATGGGGAAGGAAGATTGCTCCTATTTTGCGGAAAGTCCTATAAGTGCTCTATCAAATAAGCGGGAGTTTACTGTAACTCCAAAAATACCAAGTAAAAAACGAACAAAATTTCAAATATTAAATCTTAAAGAATGCTGTTTTTATACACAAAACACAGAGATACCACAATTTTTGGGTGGCTGTTCAGTATTCGGTCTATTTGATCTATTTTTTTTACTATTCAGTATTCGGCCGAATATTGCAAACATGGCGCCCAAAAGGGAAGGTCAGTTTATACTCTAACACTACGGTCCGGGGTTAAAGGGGGCCCAGAGGATATATCAATACACACCTAATATGTATATCAATACATACACATGCACGCACAATAACTTAAGATAAGCATTTATGTTCAAACAATAATTTTTAGGACCGTTGTGAAAACCATTTCCCCCGTTTTTATCAGAGTTTTTTCTTAATTCTCATTGTAGTTGAGACGAATTAAGGGGGGATTGTGTCCCCCCTCCCCCCAAAGACACACACTTTTTTCTAAAAGACCTTTTTTTTTTAAAGGAAATTCTAAATATAGAAGACTTTTTTTAAGAATTGACAATTGTGCCCAAACTTTGAAACACGTTTCGTCGGCGCTGTAAAGTCACACATCAGGTTTTTGCTCAGTCGGTTTGCTTCAAATTGTTTTAAATAAAATTTAAAAACGTCCTTAAATTGGACATGATTTTTTCCTTGAGGAACATTCTGTTGTCTAAATGTCTTTGCAATAGTTAAAATGCTACTAGCACCGAGCAAAGTCTTCACTATAAAAATACCATTCATAAACTTGAGAATTCAACGGTCTGGAAATTAAAATAAAGTTATCATTTCATAATATACCGCGATTGCATTATATTATATACGACAAAGTCTTGTTCTGTATTTTACACTTTAAATAAGTTTTTAAAGATTGCAAAGATTAAAATTTTTGGTGTTTTTCCTATAAACAATTTAATCGTTTGTCTTACAGACCAGATATTTAATTGGATTGTTAAACATAATTAGGTCAGTAATCTTGATTTTTTATTTTTGATTCTAATTGACAATTAACATGCCAAGAGTTAACAAGCCAAGGGCAATAAAAATAATTACACTGTCAATATAATTACTTGTTTAAAATAATACTTTAAAATGATGTTATGATAAATATAAAAATATTTTAATAAATAAAAATTGACGACTAAATAAGGAAACTATCTTGTTTGGTTAAATGTCGGTGAGATCAAGTTTTGTTATTTTTGTAATTTTATTTTAAGGAGTTAAATAATGTTTTAAAAGGGGGCGTATTAATACCATTTCGTGATAAAAGTAAAGTAACCCTATTCAATCTTCAAGTGATTAAATCTTTAAAACCTTTCAGTCTTATTAAGTTGAAAAATCAAATTAGAAAAATTGACAATTTGAGTTTTAACTTTGAAACATTGAAAAATGTAATCCTTTTTAAAACAAAAATCTATAAATAAATGCAAAAATGATTTAGATTTTGAAAGTAGAAGCGGTTTTTTAAATAACAAACTTTATATTTTTTTAATGGTTTTCTCCCTTTTTTTTATTTTTTTTTATCTTTAAAAAAAATATACATTTTTTCTTGTATGCACAACTATTAAGGTAAGGAGGGGGCTAAGGGGGCTCCTAAAAGACATTGGGTCCCATTTCAGAATGTGGAGGCCATGATTGCATATATACAGCCGAATACAGAATACTAAATAGTAACAAAAAGTATATATAAAAAAGAATTAAGTATAACTTTTTTTTTTATTTTAACTAATATTTAGCATATTTTTAGTGTAATTTTCACAAAAAGTGCAAATATATCATATGGGAGCATATATTTCTATTAAGCAAGGCACAAATGAAAGATATGGTATTTTAGAACCGGTATGCATATTTTTTGTAACAAATGTTATGAACTTTTTTAGTACTTCTGTACCATACTAAAAAAGTATGAATAATCGAAGCAAATTTATTTCAATTCTTGTTTTTCATTTTTATATTATCTTTTTTATTATTAAAAATTTTTTTTTATAGATGGAGTGCTTTATTACACCAGTTTTTTAAATGCCGTTTTTTATAGATAATATTTTCATTGTTTTATGATAACAAATGATAACGCATTTCCTCATAAATTAAACATTTTTAATCAAAATTATTAGAGAGTGACATAAAATTGACTTTGACAAACTAAATAAGTCATTAAGTAGAATGCCAAGAATCTGTAAAGCGGTAATTGTTATTGTGGTTGATTAAATAAGCAAATAAATTATAAACTAATCTAATTGGATTCTTATTATCTTTTTATTTTAAACTTAAAAAACAGAAATTAACATATAATTTAGGTGGATTTTGTTTTCAGTTTTTCTCCCAGTAGTAAATAAAACTTTGATACCTTATATTGAAAAGTATGAGCATTCAAATAATTATGGACGGTAATCTAGTTTTGGAATGTGCATTAATAAAAAAGGCAACTTTGCAGTTGTCATTCCCGTTAAAGTTAAAGCATGCTTTAAGTTCATGTTGTAGTGAAAATATCATTTATAATAACCTTAGAGTTCTTTGTAATATATCTATCTATAGTAATTTCTGAAATTACCTCAGAAATGCAAAATATACCTTAGCTGACTATTTTTTTAATCTTTTGAATGATTTGAATAGTATCATATTTTTATACATAACTATAGTTTATGAATTTTTATTATTTTATTAATATAATAATTTATTAATTAAAAAAAATCACAACAATAATAATAATATTTATAATAAATATTTTAAGATATACATATAATAAAGGCTTGGAAAACTTGCAATAAAAAAAATCCAAAAGTAGAAGTTTTACCATTGTTGAGCTCTTCTTTAAACTTCAAGACACTGTTCCTTGTTTTACAAACCAAGGTAACATTTATTTGTGTACATGTTTTCCATAATCCAAAGTTTCTTCTTCCATTAATGTCATAAATAACCCACCAAGTGTCTCCTATAAATGCAGCTATCCACAGTACTAGTTCACATAAGGTTATTATTAAACTCACTTTCCACAAAATCTTTTTAAGTGTCATATTTCATTTATATTCTTCAACAAGTTCAAGTCAGCTTTTACTTGTAAATGCGGTCAAAGTTTAACTTGTAAATATAGTCAAAAATTTATAATAAGCTTAAACAAATTAGTTGATTAAGCATATATCGGCATTCTGAGCGGTTTCAATTAAAAACAATAAATTTAAAATTTACAAGTTTTTAAGTATTAAAATTGTCATAAAAATGGCGAGAAGTATAGTTTATAGAAAGTCAATGTCATAAATTTATACAACAAGTTTGTATGCAATTAGTCTAATTGTTTTAAACAAATGGAGTTGTTACAAAACAAACTACTTCCTTTGTTAACTCTAAAACTGTAAACAGTTTATTAAACAATTAATTGGGACTTAATTTTAGAAATAAAAAATAAATATAAAATATAATGAACTTAAAAGACGATCGCTATTTTGCTGCGCTCTGAGATAAGACATCATGAAGCAAATACATACATACATACATACATACATACATACATACATACATACATACATACATACATACATACATACATACATACATACATACATACATACATACATACATACATACATACATACATACATACATACATACATACATACATACATACATACATACATACATACATACATACATACATACATACATACATACATACATACATACATACATACATATATATATATATATATATATATATATATATATATATATATATATATATATATATATATATATATATCAGGGCCGTAGGAACAAAAAAATATATAGTAAGGGGGGGGGCAGTACTACTCCGAAATAGTTTTAAGTGCCTTTTTTTTTTTAATCATTTTTTCAGTCAATTTCTTCAAAATTATTTATTTGAAAAATTATTGGTGAAGCAAATGCCCCTGCTTCCCACCCGGTTGCTACGGGTCTGTATATATATACATATATATATATATATATATATAAATAAATAAATAAATACAGTAAGTATATATATATATATATATATAAATAAAGTAAATACAATAAATATAGTAAAGGCTTTGAGCCTTTGTGTTTGACTTTCATAATTCCAGGAAATAGCCAAGTAAAATAAACTTTTTATTCAGAATAAAATTTTTTAAAAATAAAAATAAGTATAAAGTAAAGCTTTGCTAACATGATAATAAACATAAAATAAAATAATAAAAAATACCATTGAACTCTTACAACTATTGTTAATTAATAAAAAAGTATATATCTGCAATGGTAGCGGGTCGTTAAAGCGAAAAGTTTGAAAGCAAAAAGATGTTAATGCGAATTTTTTCTTTATTTCTTTTTTTTCAACAAAAAAAATGTGTTTTTAAAAAAATGGAAAAAATGGACTAAAAAATCAATCACTACAATGGTATAAAAGCTATCTGTATAACAGACAACAGTGTTTTATTACAGATGAAAATTACCACACAAAGTTGTTTAAAATAACATGTAGTGTCCCTCAAGGTGCGATTCTTGCTCCTCTCTTGTTTCTAATCAATACAAATGACCTTCCAAAATGATCTTAAAAAATTGAATTTTTAATGTTTACAGACGATACAAATTTATTTTACTCTTCAAAAAGCATCCATGATCTGTATAAAATGTAAACAAAGAACTTAAAAAACTAAATATATGGTTTTGAGCTATTAAGATGTCATTAAATACTGAAAAAACTAAATACACCTCATTTCACTCAAAACTACGAAACGCATTACTAACAACTAACTTTTTAAGAGTTGTAATTGATAAAAATATATCTTGGAAAGCGCGCATATATGCATTAAATACTAAAATATCAAAAAACATAGGTCTACTTTATAAAGATAGGCAATTTACAAAGTAAATTGTGTTTTATAAAATCCGCTTTTTAAATTTTTAGTTTTCATTATATTTTAAAGGTTCTCGATGATAAGACCTCTCCTAGTTTTCTACGAGTTATCCTTCAACTACATAATCTTACTAAATTTATAATATATATGTATATTTTTTTTTAACGACAACCATGAGCAAGTCCCTAGTAGCCATATGGTGCAATGGGCTTGCATATAATTTTTATATGCATTGGTTAATAGCCAGCACTTTATTTTATAAACCACGAACTTTTAAGTTCATTATTTTATTCCACTGTCTAGCTAGCACGCGCTAATAGTACTTTTAACTTTTTTGAGTGATTTTGAACACATATATATCGGAGATTGTAAACACTTTTTATTGAATTATATTATAATGTTTGTTGAAAAAAAAAAAAAAATAAGTAAGAAATACATATTTATTCACTTGTAGTTTATCCTCCTCCGTCTAATTGCCATATAGAGGCCACATAATCGGGCCCGCGAAAACAAGTTCAGCTCACTAAAGAGCATTATCACCTGCTTCGCTAACCAAGGGTAATTGAGTTTAAGAAGAACGAAGGTTAGAGTAAAAGTTAGATGAAGTCAATTTAGAAAGATAGCATAGAGAAAGCAAACAGATATTGCACTGGATGTTAGAATGTGCAACCCGTTCTATTAATTGAATTACCTAATTAATGTCAGCAATGATGATTACGTTTATATTAATATATAAACGTAATCATCATTCCTGACGACGATTTTTTATACTTCTTATTTATTATTATATATTACTCAAACGATTTTGCTGTTGTTAATTGAATCCTTACCTGTATTAGCAACACCAAACTTCAAGATTAATAGGGTTTTTTTATTTTACGATTGTGGTTCATACTAAAACAATTATTTTACGATTGTGTTATTATACTAAAAAAATGTTATTTTACGATTGTGGTTATTATACTAAATAAATATTTGGTACCTTTAGACTTTTCAAAATTATCATATTTTACAGTTTCAAACAAACATAATATATTAATAGCAATATGAAATGACTGAACCATTGAAATAACTTTGCTCATATTTAATACCAAAATATGTTTTAAAATTTTTTTTTACTCGTTGTAGTCAACAATTTTGACTGATGTTTATCATGTTCATTTCTTGTACGAATTAGTCATCATGAACATAACCTAAATTATCTAATACATTTTGACTAGATGGTCTCCGCGTGTAGTCAATTGGACGAGTCACTTCTTTAGTTTTAGTGCATAACAATACAATTGCACATGCAAAAGACAAAATCAAGAAAATAGCTCCGAGCCAAGCAAGTATTACTGACCAACCGTGTTTGTACAATTGAAAGGTTTCTTTAAATCGCGTTTCGGCAAATATTAGAGTTGAAAGACATGCTGCGGCTTAAATAAAAAAACTCAGCATTAAAAAAAGTGACAAGTATATTGTTAGTTGCGAAGATAAAGTAATTTTTTATCAGGAAAGTTAAACTTTTAAAATAACTCACCACTTATAAAGGTAAAAAGAGACAGTAGTATCGTTCCACAGTTCCAAGTTTCAGGATTTTTTCTGTACGCCATCATGTACATTAATGATGCTACGGTTAATAATATAGATGCAATTGACACTATTAAAGCTATGATCATGGAATCCAGTTCTGAAATTAAGCAATATGCAAAGCCCGAAATGAATTTTCTTTGAAAACTTTATATTAACTTTAGTGTTAAAACTGTATAAATGTAATTAATAATAAAGCACGGAAGAAATGTAATTAATTGAAAAACTGTAAAAGCAATTTAATAAATAAATGTAAAATAAATTTAAAATCTATGTTTATTACAATCAAATACAATACTAAATTAGATTAGAATGATGCATTTTCCAAATACATACCCAAAATTAATATATTATTAAACAAAAGTAAAATAAAAAGCAAAGCTGAACACAGCAACAAATTTAACAAAGTGATTTTTATTTCTTCAAAAAAAAATAACAAACACTAGAGGACATTCACTAATTTCATTAGTAGTACTATGAAGTTGGCGCCTGCGTCTTATCCATCCTCTCAAAATTTTGATTTGACGCTGTATAAAACAACATTTTTTTAATTCATATAATTTTGTCTCGTTGTGTACTGGTTTTATCAAAATAACATCCCCCCCCCCCCCTCATATTGTCTTATCCCAGTAAAAATAAAACCGCGTCCCACATGGGTTCCGCGTGGGATCCGTGTGGGATTAATGGGATTAACGTGGGACGGATTTTCCCATGTGGTATCCGTATGGAAATTTGTCACCTTAAACCCATGTGGGTAATGTGTTAAATGGGTTAAATGTGGGTTAAATGTGGTTAAATGTGGTTAAATGTGGTAACCATAATTAACCACATGGTTAAATGTGGTAACCATACATTAACCACATTTACATTAACACATGGTACATTAACCACATGGGTTAAATGTGGTAACCATATGGCATTTACACACATGGGAAATCCCACATGGGTTTCTTGTGGGATTTGCATGGGAATTAATTTGAAAGCTGGAAACTAAAAAAAACTTTTTAAAAAAAACTAAAAGAAAATTTTTTAAGTCGACATTGCATTGCGTTTATATTGTTTATATTGTGTGAAAATATTTTATATTAATATAGAGAATGGCAAGGAAGTATGTAAGTACCACGAATAATGTTTATCTTTCTTTATAGAAATAAGATTAAGATTTGTGCAAATAGACGTATTATTAGGATAATATAATAGTTATTTGAATATAGATCTTGAGTAAATTATTTGCAAACAATTAACTGATGCAAGTTGAAATGTTGTCAAAAACCAATCTTGCATGCGTGGGACACTGCAGTGTCCCACAAAGAAATGCAGGTTTGAAAGTCAAAGAATTCCCAATTTTCTTTAATAAAAAAAGAAAAAAATAGGATGGAGATAGGTTTCTGTAACTTTTTTTATGCTCCAAAACTTTTAACTTTAGATATAATAAGGTCCTTAAGACTTAAGGGACTTACTAACTATATTGAGGAACAAAAACAGGATATTTACAGAAACTTTTCAATTTTTAATCTGGAGTACCACAGTGTTATTGGGAATAAAGCCTCTGGATCCAGTTTTCAAAGTAATATGATCTAAAGTAATATATAAATTTAATAAAATGCTTTAAATTGCATGCAGTTAAACATATAACTCCTGATAGTTAACTATATGTATAACTAGTTATACATAAAATTTATTATATATAACTTATTTTTTAAGGTTATGCTTGAACAAATTAGTACCAATTAATTCAAATTCAAGATTTAGTTAAAGTTCAAGTTAAAGTTCTTATTTATTCATTGTTTTTGTTAATTTTATATTTAGTTGTTCAAATTTATCAGTTAGTACTATTTTTTACTACAGTAAGAATGTTTATCATTGTTGAGCGTGATTTTATTAGTAACCTAATTTTATTTTATACATATTTTTATAACACCCTTTATATTTTAAATGATGACAGCTTTACTTTTCTATTAATGTTAAATTTATTACGTTTTAATAACTCAGATTGAATCTAAACTAAATTGTTGTAAGCTTTGTAAGGGTTTGTTGTATATCAAATGGTGTTGTAAATAAAGTAAAATAATATATATATATATATTATTTTATCATCACAATGTTAATGGTATTCATTTTAGTGAAATTTTGTATC
Source organism: Hydra vulgaris (assembly GCF_038396675.1). NCBI lineage: Eukaryota > Metazoa > Cnidaria > Hydrozoa > Anthoathecata > Hydridae > Hydra > Hydra vulgaris. The sequence continues at coordinate 21,614,934 of NC_088925.1, forward strand.
AATATTATTGTTTTAATGTTATGTGTGTATATATATATATATATATATATATATATATATATATATATATATATATATATATATATATATATATATATATATATATATATAACATTAAAACAATAATATTGATACAAAATTTCACTAAAATGAATACCATTAACATTGTGATGATAATAGTATTAGGAAACTAGTATTTATGTATTATTATTATACTATAACTAAATAGTTTTTTAATTCATTTTATAAAATAGAGACTGACAACTGATAATTAATGAAAATAAATACAAATTATAAAAATCATGTAAACTTCATTTATTATTTCTAAATGCTATATTAATGTTAGTCTACAAAGTTAAAATCAATTTAGAGCATTGTTATTAGTTCTTTTGCGATTCGCACATCTACTTCTGTCTCTCAAATTTATAAAATAGGTGGTCAAAGCTTGCTCAATAGGTAGGTTCTCAGCATAACAATGCTTTTTTCTTACACTTTCTAAAGAGAAGTATGGCAAATTGATTACTTATTTTACCTAAATCATAGGGTCATCTATGCATAATGATGTCAGATGATGACCCGGTTTATTGAACACCTTCACCCTTTATCAAACTCAGTCAATTTTTTGCCATCTCCCATTGAAAATGATGTCAGTTTTTGTTATCATATTATGATGGTATATCTGAATTGTTAATATAATATAAAAAATGCATATACCATCAATTTTTTTCTGGTTCAATTATACATTTATTCTCAACAGTACTAAAAGCAAAAAAAACAAACATAAATTGTTCTTCAGATAAGCAAGCTAATTTCTGAATTTAAATTGTTTTTCCTATGATCTTCTACAGTTTTAAGCAACAAAAGCAAGAAGAGTTTAGACCACATTGTTGGTGTAAATACCTCTAAAACCTGCTCATAGCTAGCATAAATTGTTTTTTTTTTAAATAAAATATTTTACTTTTTTTTTATTCAATTTTTAATTCAAAATTCAATTCTCAACATCCTCTCCCATTGTCAATTATTGTTAAACTCACACTGCCCCTCTATCTACTGACATCATTTATGGATGATCCCATAGCCTAAATACTATATATATATATATATATATATATATATATATATATATATATATATATATATATATATATATATATATATATATATATATATATATGATATATATATATATATATATATATATATATATATATATATATATATATATATATATATATATATGTAAATTATGTTAGTGTATTTTACAAATAGAGTGCTCAATGTTCTTAAAGAACAGAGCAATAATAAATTAGTAAAAAACTTAGATAAAAAAAAGTTAGATAAGTGTTTTTTACTAATTTATATATATATATATATATATATATATATATATATATATATATATATATATATATATATATATATATATATATATATTATTTTTACTTTATTTACAACACCATTTGATATACAACAAACCCTTACAAAGCTTACAATAATTCAGTTAAGATTCAATCTGAGTTATTGAAATGTAATAAATTTAACATCAATAGAAAAGTAAAGCTGTCATCATTTAAAATGTAAAGGGTGTTGTCAAAATATGTTGAAAGTAAAATTAAGTTACTAATAAAATCACGTTCAACAATGATAAATATTCTTACTGTAGTAAGAATTAGTACTAGTTAACAAATTTGAACCAATAAATATAAAATAGTGAAAAAACAATGAACAAATAAGAACTTGAACTTGAACTAAATCTTGAATTTGAATTAATTGGTACTAATTTGTTCAAGCATAACCTTAAAAAATAAGTTATATATAATAAATTTTATGTATAACTAGTTATACATATAGTTAACTATCAGGAGTTATATGTTTAACTGCATGCATTTTAAAGCATTTTATTAAATTTATATATTACTTTAGATCATATTACTTTGAATACTGGACCCAGAGCTTTATTCCCAATTACACTGTGATACTCCAGATTAAAAATTGAAAAGTTTCCGTAAATATCCTGTTTTTGTTCCTCAATGTACTTCGTAAGTCCCTTAAGTTTTATGAACCTTATTATATATAAAGTTAAAAGTTTTGGAGCCTAAAAAAAGTTACAGAAATCTCCCTATCTCCCCCCTATTTTAATTTTTTTTTTAAATAAAGAAAATTTGACTTTCAAACCAGCATTTCTTTGTGGGACACTGCAGTGTTCCATGCATGCATGCTTGGTTTTTGACAACATTTGAACTTGCAGATAGTATACTCAAGAACTATATTCAAATATCATATGAACGTGATAGAGAATGTTCATATGATATTTAAACATCACAAATTTAATAATATTGTTGTGATATGTTATATAAATAATACCATATAAGATTATGATATGAAAATAAGATATGAATAAAATAGGATATGAAGGCAATGATCAATTAATAAATTTACTTATAGAAATTTAGATGTTTGTTTATTAGTTTCAGAATATTATATTATAAGCGACCAGGGCCTTCTATAATAACAGGCCTTGACATCGCGCAACAAAGTTGTTAAACTGAAGGCCAATTCCTAATACTGTGTTTACATTTTCATCTTTTAACATTAGACAAAAGTTTGTGTTTGCGCTTTTTTAATAAATCTTTAAAATTTGATTGGTTTATAAATTAAATAGCGCATCTTCAAGACGATAACGTTGTAAGGTTCAAGGCGTTACATTGTAAGGTAACAATATTGTCAAACTAACAATAAGTTTTTTTAATAATTATGTTTTAATAAATGCCTTAAAAATGCCGTGTACATCTTTGCAAGTCAAACTATCTCAACTACAACAACAATATCAATTTATACAACTACAACTACAATATCAATTACAACTACAACAAAAATATCAATACTTAACTATAACAAAAATATCAATTTAGAAATTCCCAAAGAATCTAGAGGAGAGAAAAAGATGTAGTGAAGCTATCCCAAGAACTGGTTTTTTTGTTACAGACTATACAGCAGTATGTCAACTGCATTGGCCAAATGAAGCACCTTTTGAAAGCAAATATGGGAAGCAACAACCTTTAAACCCACCATCTGTTTTTAACAATATTCTGCCTAGTTGTTTAGCCACACAAGCAAGTCATGTTAGAAAAACTGTAACTTCAAGCGGTTTTGGAAGCATTTTACCAGATGAGTTAAATGATTTTCTAAAAGAGGATGAACTTATATTTGACGATATTCAATCTTTGTTAAATGATAATAACGATGTTATTGTTTTCCAGCTTAATAAAAAAAGTTTACACATGCAATCAAAAATGTACAAACTTGGTGTTCCATTATTTATTTTAGTAATTTTCAATTAATATTCATTTGTAGCTAACCATAATGGCACAACTTGTAATATTTCATCTTTAGCTGTAAACAAATTAAAGTTAATAAAAACATAAATCAACTTTATTTGAAGCAGTTAGATTTTTAAAAAATAAAGAAAGTTCGCTTCAGTCAAATATTCTATTCGAACACCTTAATGCTATGAGAAAAGTTAATGTTGGTGACGTTTTATATTCTTCAGATATTATATGTAGAGTATTTTGCTATGCGACAAAGTTTATATGATTGTTTGTGTATTGACTACAAGTTGTCAAGTATAAGGACTTTAACACGATTGACTTCAAAAATAAGCTCAATGGAGGACCTAAGTTTCATAAATAGTATTTTAATGAGTTTAAATCCATTGAAAAGAACTTCCATACTACTAATTGATGAGGTCTATGTCAAAGCTTCATTACTTTACCAAAGAGGTGCTTTGTTTGGTCAAGCAGTAAACTACCCTGAAAAGTTAGCTAAAACAGTTTTATCATTTATGATTAAATGTCTTTTTGGAGGTCCAGAATTTATATGTAGAGCTCAACCTGTTGCAAATCTTTCCTCTGAATTTCAGTTTGCTCAATGTCAACAAATTGTTGATACGATAAATAATATTAAAAATAGTAAGACACTGGTAATAATTACTGATGGTAACCGTGTAAATCAAAGATTTTTTGGAATGTTTAAAACAGTTGATAGTAAACCATGGTTAACAACATCAGGTATATATTTATTGTATGATTATGTGCATCTCTTAAAATCTATATGAAACAATTGGTTAACAGAAAAGATTGATGAACTTCAATTTTTGAACAATAAAAAACTGGCTTTGGCTAAGTGGAGTGATTTAGAAACTTTATATAAAACTGAGTGCAATAGTCTTTTTAAACTCTCTAAACTTACAGCTAAATCAGTTTATCCAAAACCAATAGAGAGACAATCTTTAAAGTTTTTTTTGTCTGTTTTTTGCGAAGAAACAGTAGCTGCATTAAGAACGCATCCAGAGATTGAAAATAAAGCATTTGAAGGTACTGCTGTATTTATTAAAAAAATAATTTTTTTTCGAATGTTGTTAATGTCAAAGCACCTGGTGCTGGCATTCGGTTTATAAATGAATTATGCAGAGAAATCCACTCAGTTGGTGATCAACAGTTACAACTGCTACGAGATATTGCTGAACTGTCAAATTTTATGAAACCTACAGGTAAGCGTGTAAAACAGCTCACACTAGATACTAGCAATGCAATAGCGCATTCATGTTATGGCTTTATTGATCTCATAGAAACTTTATTGAGTAATGGAGCAAAGTATGTCTTATTAGGTTGGTTTTCAACAGATCCTCTTGAAAAAGCTTTTTCTAAGCTTCGACAGGGATCTGGAGGTACTTACTTTATAAACGCTAAATCTGTAATTGAAAAAAATAATATTCAACATACTAAATTGATATTACAACTTGACATTCCTGTTGATGGTATCGATGGTCATACTTGTGACATATGTTTTAGAGATATTTCTACTGATGAAAAAGAACTTCTGGATAATATACATGATCTTGAAAGCTCAGTTAATAAATCTACATTAGTGGCTATAGTTTACATAGCTGGCTATATGCAAAAAAGCAAAATAAAAATTTATGATGATTCTACTAATTATTATTATAAATATGGAAGTTATCTGTATAGCCTAAACAGAAGCGGACTTGAAATTCCTTCTGATGCTCTTGTCCAGTGGTCAATATTTTCCTTTTTTTTTTTTCAAGGTGCTACTGACCCTTTATGCAGAACATTTTGTGTTACTCAGTTTCAGTTCATTGCTGCTAAATATAAATTTAAAATCACAAAAAAACAATGCAGAGTATATTCTAATATTCTGCTAAAGACTTACTCACTAATTACCACTCCCAAAATACTAAAGCTATCATAATTTATGTGAAAATTAGTTTTGTTATTATGCTATTTACTTGTTATGTTTTTTATTTTCTCATTAGCCTATATGTCTCTCAATATGTTTGGATTTGTAAATATTTACCCTGTTGAGATATATTGATAAAACTTTTTTTTTGCTTGAATCAACTTCTGTTGGTGTTTTTTATTGTTGGTGATTTTTATTGTTACCATTTTTAGCATAAAAATTAAAAATACAGTTATCTTTCTAATATATAGATATATACTTTGTTATGGTTTTGCTTGTTATTGATACTATTTAATATTACATAAATATTCTTAATGAAATTTGAAATACGAAAAATATGATTATCTTTTAACAATTTTTTGGTTTTCTTTTTATATTTCTGTCTTTACTAGAGATTATTATTAGAAAACATAGACTGCCATTACACCCTACCTAATATAAAAATATATCAATATAAATAAAAGTGAAAGTTTAATCGGCCTTCAGTTTTTACGGCATTTTGCGCGATGTCAAGGCCTGTTATTATAGAAGGCCGTGTGTGTGACGAAAAAGTAAAGATACTTTTGCATCCAGTGGCTATTGCACCCAACGTCTTCATCATTGAAAAAGTAGGTTTTTACATTTTTGTTTTTGTTTTTTTGTTTAACTACTTATCCTAATTGATCACTTTTTTCAGGATTCTCCTCATGGGTTCAAGCTCATTACGCATAATATGTGTTCAATTACCCATGATACGTTAGTCATTGTAAGTAATAAATTAGGAAATAATTATTTGTGAAATATTGTAGTCATTAATGACTTCAACCTGGCTAATAATTAAAATTGCTCGACTAATAAGGTTCCTTATTAAAATTGCTCTCTCTCTCTTTCTCTCTCTCTCTCTTTCTCTCTCTCAATCTCTCTCTATATATATATATATATATATATATATATATATATATATATATATATATATATATATATATATATATATATATATATATATATATATATATATATATATATATTTATATATATATTTGTATTTATATTTTTTTTTTAGAAAATGTTTGAAGAAAGTTAGAAGATACTAAAAACCTTGGTATTATGCGACCCGAAGCGGTTTAATTAATTCAATCAACAAAAAACGGCGTGTAAATCGCAAAAGAAAAAATAATATTTTTAATATTCATTTTGGATGTATTGATTAATAGCATTTATTTTAAATTAAATTCATTTTGCAACACGTTTTTTAATTTTATAAAATTTCGTCATAATAGTTTAAGGTAAATCCAACATAGGTTATAGGTGGAAAACATCACATGTAAAAGATCAAGAATGCTACACATTTTGAATACCAAATGGGATAAAGTAGCAAATACCAGATTAGTCCTCTCTGAAAGCTTCGATGATTAATTTTAAATTACTATTTAAGTAATTTTTAAATTAAAAGAATTTTCAAAATTATCATAGAAGCATTCGGACTTTCATTTGTCTAGTATTGACTACTTTTATACCATTTTGATTAAAATATGTGGCATTTAAGATCTATAACATGTAGTATTTTCCACCTATATATCATGTCGGATTTACCATATGAAACCCACATGGGACAAAATAATAATCCGCATATGGGTTACATATGGTAAAAACCCACGCGTATCCCATATGGGATTCACCATATGGAATCCATGTGGGATTTGCCATATGAAACCCAAATGGGACAAAATAATAATCCCCACATGGGTTACATATGGAAAAAATCCACGCGTATCCCATGTGCGCTTTTTCACTGGGATGCAGCTTTGTGTCTCTCTCTCTCTCTCTCTCTCTCTCTCTCTCTATATATATATATATATATATATATATATATATATATATATATATATATATATATATACATATAGTATGCAAAAAAATCGTACATTTAAAAAAAATCATAATTTTAAAGATTTGCATCAAATAAATGAGTTGTCCGTTAAAATATTTAAAAGTTTTTTTTAAATATCTTATCAAATATTGTTTTAAAAATTTATTTGCGTATTGGTGAATTAATTGCTTTTCAAACCTTTTAAATTTTACACAATTGATCTAATGGTGCATAAAATTGAATAAAAATAATCGTACAGTTCAAAAACAATGTCAAATTGATCAAGTTCCATCAAAATTATTATCGAGTGGGGCCTTCTTTAGCCTTGATGGCCTCATCTAGATAATTTGGCCTTAAGTTGATCAAATTTTGGGTCTCTTCTGTTGTTATATTATCCCATGCCCTCATTATAGCTTCTTTCAAGTTGTCTTTGCGTCTAAATGCTCGGTCACCAATTTTTCTGTCGAAAAAATACAACCAATTTTCTATTGGATTCAAGTCCAGACTTTGAGATGGCCATTCCAAAACACTGATGTTATTTGTGTCAAAGCATACCTTCATTTTCTCAATTGTTAGGAAGCATAAACTGATTGGAACCGTTGCTAGTGTGGCTGATAGAGGACGAAAACGCAAGACCACTAGTGCAATTGATCAAAATATCATTAATAATATAATAATATATATTCTTTTAAACACCCAATAATTACATAACTTGTAGGTATAAAAAAAAGAAAATGCTATCTGTGTTCTTGTATTGTTTTTGGAATGTTCTCTTCCATCAAAGTTCTGAATATAAGTCGTTGTTCCTTTAAGTTCCATAATTGGAAAGATTGTTTTAAAATTACGGCAATTTTGGCATCCAAAACTTCCTTAGGGCGTGCAGTTTTAATTTTATTGCCCTCGATCATACATTGCAGCATATTAATACCAAATTGCTTGCATATTAGCCATATCTCACCTACAAATAAACTTTGATTACACGGCAACTGAGTCATTATAATGGAGTAACATATGGGGTCATTAAGTAGCCTGATAAATAAGTTTAATTTGTTATGAATAAGAATGTTCAATACAGAGTCTACTTTGAAAAAAGAATGGAGGTGATTTTTACTATGCTTAGAAATATTAAAAAATGATTTTAAGACAGATCGTCCAACTTCATCAATATTCTGTAGAAACTTATTGTTGCAACCACCCAGTTCTAATCCGTATAATAGCGTTGGAATAGCTAGGGAATTAAATAAATAAATAATCGTAGCAGGCTGGCAAAAGCGAATTCCGTTTCTTATAAGAGCTTTTGCAACAGATAAAAATTGCGTTATACGTTTATTTATATTTGTTTTTTGGAGTGTTGCCGTCATATTTTTGTTCTTATTATCCCAAAGGAAACCAAAATGTTTTAAATTGCTTTGAAACTAATAGGAGCGTCGTTAACATAAATCACGTTATTGATAATCGAGCTTACTCCAGATATTAAAAATTCAGTTTTTCTGTATTTAGTTTGATAAAGTTTAATATTCCATACTTTTGAACGATGTTAATAAGATTTTGAAGACCAGATATAGTTGAGCTTTGCAAAATTATATCATCCGCATACGCAATAACACCAGTGTATACCCCATTTATTGAAGTACCTACTTTGGATTCTGAACAATTTTCTCTAAAAGATTTTCATTATAAATATTGTATGGACCCTTGAAAGTATGAACCATTGTCGAACTCCCTGAGGCAATCTAAACTCGTCTGATGTGCATCCAAAATATGATGCATTAGCAGTACCATCCCGATATAACGATGAGACGGTTTGAACTACCGGTAGTGAGATTTTTTTCTGATAAATATAGCTACTCAAATAGTTATTCCCAGTTACAACTATCAAAATCTTTGTTTGCTAATGTCATCACTAATGCGAAGAAAAATAGATTTGTTTCGACAGCTAAATTAGTTTTAAAAATTCAAGAAGATCATAACATCACAGTGACTTATCAAACAATTAAAAATTGTGTAAGAGAACTAGGATATAGAGGTAGAGTGGCTCGAAATAAACCTTTTTTAACTTTATTACAAATGAAACGTCGATTGGAATTTCCATCGAAGTACTTAAAAATGCTGAAATCATATTGGAAAAAAATTTTGTGGTCAGATGAGCCAAAATACAATCTCGTCTCATCAGATGGAGTCCAAAAAGTGCGGCGAAAAAAAGGAGAAGCTTATAAATTGAGTTGTTTGCGAGTTAGTGTAACGCATGGAGGAGGAAGTGTGATGGTTTGGGGTAATATGAGTTAAAAAGAAGTGGGGAAATTTACATTTATTGATGACAAAATGGATGCTTCAATGTATTGTGAAATTTTCTAAGCAATCTTGCAACCATCTACCTAAAAATTGAGAATGGAAAGCGATTTCATACTCCAGCAGGATAACAATACAAAACATATCGCTAAGAAAACGAAGGTATACTTTGACATAAAAAACAATAATATTTTGGAATGACCATTTCAAAGTCTGGACTTGAATCCATTAGAAAATTCGTGGTATATTTTGGACAGAAAAATTGGCGACCGAGCATTTAGACGAAAAGACAACTTGAAAGAAGCTATAATGAGGGCATGGAATAATATAACAACAGAAGAGACCCAAAATTTGATTAACTCAAGGCCAAATTATCTAGATGAGGCCATCAAGGCTAAAGGAGGCCCCACTCGATACTAATTTACATGGAATTTGATCAATTTGACATTATTTTTGAACTCTATGATTATTTTTTTTGCAGTCTCTTTTATGCATTATTCGATCAATTGTGTAAATTTCAAAAGGTTTGAAAAGCAATTAATTCACGAATGAGTAATTCCACGTCAAAACAACCAATTTTTTTTATATTTTTACCATAGTTAGTACATTATAAAATAAGATAAATCCCAAAATTTCAAGGTCTAACTCTCAACGGTTCGTGAGTAATGGTTGTTTTAATTTTGGCTACTATTATTGTTTTGGTCATTTTCCGCCATTTTTAAATTTACATTTCTCCTTATAAAACCAAGTCTATAAACATTTGAGTTCTAAAAATAAGTGACTTTAGAAATAAGTTAATTTCTAGGTGAGGAATTTGAATATATAAATAAAAAACTTATTTTATAATTAAAAAGTACCTAAATATCAATTATAAATGTTAAAATAATGGACACCTGCCCCAGTAAAATTTTTAGGTGTGCGGTAAATTTTATAAGCTTAAAATTTCAAATTAGATATAGTATGTTTGAAGAACATAGTGTGAAAAAATCATTTCTGCCAAATACATAGTTTAAAAATTAAATGAAAAATATTACAAAAAAAGCAAGTATAGCATACTTCGCTTATCGTAGTATTCAAAATAAATAAAAATGATGCATACTTGAATTGATATACAATTTTTTATAATTTATCCATTAAAAATTATTGATTTATAAATATATACTTATTAATTTTGTTAAAATCTTTTTTTGAAAGTTCATATTTGTCTGATATTATTTTTAGTGCACTTATTAATGTTGTTACATTAATAAGTGCACCAAAATGTTATTGGTGATTGGTATCCAACAATAATCATTCCTTTTCGACCAGAAAAACTGTTCAGATGGACCGTGTGGATGCATAAACTTTATTTTTATATCATTATATTCTTCATCTTTTTCTTCAACTACTGCAATTCACCAAAACGAATCATATGTACATGCGTAATATTTGTATTTCTGCATTTGCTCAAAATTTAATAAACTTAAATTTTGGTAACTTGATTTTTTAGTTATATTAATAGATTTTGGATTTATATTGTTACTAGTTTTTTTAAATAACGTAGATGCTTTCGAAACTGGTATGCAATGGTGAAATCCTCGACTTCCTGGTATTGTTTTTCCCTTATCAAGTCGTTTATTTTATGTAGCTCTAACATTAACCATAGTTCCTTTATCAATTTTAAAGAACTTTATTGTGAGCGTTTTTTTAGTGCAAAATTCAAACATTGCATCGATTGTTAGTATTTGATTTTTCTTTGGACGTTTTCTTGCTGTTGTTCGTTTTACTGTATCACCTATTGCATCACAAGAAGATTTGCCATGACTGGTTGCAAAAAATATCCATTCAGCTTTCAATAAAAAATCTTCTGAGTGATGGCGTAGATTTTGAAAATTTTTATACTGTCCTTCACATCCATCAGAAAAGTAATACAATTTGAAATAATTACATAAAATATATTTGAAATCTAATTACCTTTCATTTTTTTTTATGCACTTTACAAACATTACAACAATTGCCATTTTTCTTTTCAAATCTTTTTCCAAAGTAGTGAAAATGGTGATTACAAATGCTGAATAGTTCTTCACAAGCACGCAACTCAGATCTCCATAAAATGTTTTGACGAGTATTAGTGTCTAGGTCATGTAGTAAAAAAATCTCTTTATTTCTAGAATATGAGGTTTTATGGCATTCTGACTTCAAAACTTTACCAATATCACATGAAATCATTTTGATAATGAATTAAAAATGTTATACTTGCAAATTTAAAAATGTACAAGTATTAATTACATTATTTATGTAGAACTAATTGCAACATTAAAATTAGATGAATATGTCTGAATTCAGCAATTAAACTTTGATAATTGGAAAAGACAAGGAACCAAGGAACGAAAAGGAAATTAAAAAAACTTTCATAACTTGAAAACCACTTAGATTTAGATTTAGGTAGGAATTATCATTTTTTCCTAAAGTACTCTGCCGAAAATTGAAAAAATAATCAGAGAATTTAGGGTTGTATGGCCTGGTTTGTTTTGAAATGAAATTACTCTTAGGAAAAGAAATAAAAATCGCACGTTTAATTCAGGAGCGGATCCACAATTTTTTGGTGTTTGAGTTAAATAAATTCCAGCTAAGTTCTATATTCCAAACCTTTGAATTTCATACTTATGTCATTTAAAGATGTTTTGCAAAAATTTGCGCTGCAAAGAACTTGGGAACTTAGCTAGAAGTTATTTAACTCAAACACCAAAAAATCGTGGTCCGCCCCTGCAATTATATATACATTTTTACTACAAAAGTAAAATATTTACAAAACTATGTATTTGGCATAAATGATTTTTTCACACAATGTTCTTCAAACATACAATGACTTGTATTAGTTTTTAACTAAATACAAACCATTAAATCTATTTAAATTGAATACAAAAATGGAAAAAAAAGTTGTAAAAGATAATGGAAGAGGAAGTTTCTCAGATCAAGCAAAAGCAAACTTTTTATCATAAATGAGGCTAAACCAGCTATTACATGTACATATCTAATTTAAAAAAATTGTTTTGAATTTTAAACTTTATGTTAAAAATTAAAATATTGATTTTTTTTTCTTAAGGTCTTCAACTCCCTTTCTGGAATGGATATTCTTCAACACATTGCCTTCAGAAGATCACTACTTCCTCATAATGTTAAGAAGCCAACAATTTTATCATGCCCTCCTAACAAGATTCAGGGTTACAAGAGATGTGAAGTAGATGATTGTGAATGCATTTTAGGCTTAATTAAAAGACCATGGCTTAAAGCGGGATTTCAAGTAATGTCAGATAAAAGTATTATCAAGAACCTAATGAAGATGGACAAGAAGTATTCAGATTTGAGTAGAAATAAATACAGAGGAACAGCTAGAGATAAGGTTAATCAAAGGGAGTTTATTTCATTTTTGAAAAAGCTGTTTTGGATTGGTTCTACAGATTTAAAGAACCAAATTAGGAAGGATAAAAAACGCTCAGAATAAGATAAGCACGATGACTTAACTTTTTTGGAAAACCAGGAAGGACCGAGACATTTTATTTTGGGATCAAAAGATAGAAAACTTAGCAAAAAGGTTTTATGTTGTTTTTAGTGGGTTAGTTTGATCTTTTTTATTAAAGTTTGCTAATTTAACATACATTATTTGTTAATACACATACACTATGTTAAAATAAATTTTAGGTTTCTGAAGGTGCGAGGAAGAGGACAAGGCTAGAAGACGAATCTCCTAAGATTGACGCTACCTCAGAATTAGACTTAAGTTTCACTGACATTAGCCCTGATTCTGATTCAGAATTTGAACCCGAAGTTTGACATCATAGAAGAGCAAATGATTATAACATTACTGCCAAAGTCCCAATAATAGCTATAATAGATACATTTCCATCAAATTTTTGATGGAAATGTATCTATTATAGCTACAACAAATCTTGCAAAAAGTAACTGGAGCAATTCTTCAAGATTGTGGAGATGATATCGCAAAATGCAAAGCCAGTGCTTCAACAGCATTAAGGAAAATGAAAAAAACTGCCAAGGATACTGCAGAAATTGCTAAATTAGATATAAAGAAGGCCGTGGAAAAAAAGCCGTTATCCCTGTATAACTCATTTTGACGGAAAGGCTTTGTTTGAAATGAATCAGGGAAAAAGACTGAAGAATGAAAGATTAGCTGTGCTTGTTAATATTGAGGGGGTGTCGCATCTTCTTGGAGTACCTGCCTTGCCGTCTTCTTCAGGTGAAGATATGTATATAGGAATCATGAAAGTACTAGAAGAATATGACCTCATTTCAAAAGTATGCGGAGTATGCTTTGATACAACTTCAAGTAATACTGGTTCTAAAAAAGGATCACTTATTAGGATTGCAAGAGAGGTAGACAAATACCTTCTTCTACTGGCATGTAGGCATCATATTATTGAGCTTAGAATGGTTCATTTCTGTGAAGCAGTGATAAAAGAGAATAGCGTGGGGCCTGAAAATCCCTTATTCGTAAAGTTCAAACATATGTTTGAGAACCCTAAATTCAAATACGACAAAAATAATTTGACCTCTTTTGATTGGAAAACCGTGGAAGGAACAGTTTAAATTCTAAATTTCATACAATAATCTCTTAGCGTTCAAAAAATATGACCTTATACAATTTTTAACCCCCTCAAATTGAGGGGGGTTCAAACTTTGTGTAGCCATAATTATAAAACAATAAGAGATTATTGTATGAAATTTAGAATTTATACATTTAGAATTTATACATGAATATAAATTTATTTAAGAATAGTACCAAAAAAAATTTACGAACTTGTTGCTCTCTTGTTTGGGGCAGTTGTGGCCAAAATTTTAGGGCTTTTTTGTTCCCAGACTCCAATCATTGCAATTTTTTGTAATGCATCCTTACTTGATATAAGTATAAACATATAAATTTTTGGAGTTTGTTCCATTTTAGGATGTTAGCTATCTCAAACATCAAAAAAAGCTGGATCCACGCATGACATATATATATATAGATATATAATGTATATATATAAATATATATATATATATATATATATATATATATATATATATATATATATATATATATATAATTATATTACCTGTATAATTATAATACATAAAATAACATAACTATGATAACCTGATACATAAAATAAGCCTACAATACATAATATGATACATAACATAGTACTAATTTGTTTAAGGTCAGTCTGTAATACCGATGGTTTAGACAGTGACAGTACTCGTAATTTGAAGGCGACTTTTCTGTTCAGCTTGAATGAAAAGTATATTATTCATCCTTTGCACTAGCTATCAAAACCTATTGCTTATTTTTACAAATACTTGTCTTTTGTCAATGCAGAAGATCGCATTTTTGTCTATTAAGAGATGCATAGTATGATAGAGAAAATTATTTCCTCTTCAAAATCATAGGTGATACGCAAGGACTCAGGCAATACAGATATAGACAGCTGTAGTGAATGTAGTCATTCAAATTAACTGCCTCTTTTAAAAAAGAGTGCAGCTGACCCTGAATTGTATGATTTGCTGGCAAACTTTAAAACAGCTGTCACTCCATTGTGCTTGCAGTAATGACACAAAACATAAATTCGACAAATACTTGGGATTGCCCATGACAGCATGTGATGCATTGCAATTCTGGAAAGACAATGAATGTGACATAAATTTCAGACAATTGTATTGATTGCTAGAACATTGTTAGCTATTCATGCTGCAAGTACAGCCAGTGAAAGAGTCTTTTCAGTGTGTGGGGTTGACGATGAGTAATCGCAGGGCTTGAACCCAGAAACATTAGAAATGCTGATATTTCTCAAATATAACAAATATCTCAAATATAAAAGTTGAGAAAGTTACTGTTTTTCTGTTTTGCGCACTTTAAATACAGCGTTTTGTTTTTTGAACTTTTGAAGTTGCAGTAGTTAAACAAATGCAAGTTATTTCAAATAATTTGCAATGCTTTAACTACTTAATATTACTTTAATTTAATCGCGCTTTATCATTGTGAATGTAACTATTAAAACTAATAAAAAAACAATTGTGTTAATACCAAACCGAACCGAAACCGAACTTTCGATGTTACCGAACCGAACTCGAACTGCGCTTAAGACCGAACCGAATTAAACTCTAACATTAGATATAACCAAACCGAACCCGAACTTTAAAAGAAGGGTTCGATTCCCATCTCTACTATATATATATATATATATATATATATATATATATATATATATATATATATATATATATATATATATATATATATATATATATATATGATATATAAGTAATAAATAAATAGCATAAGAATAAATTAAAAAATTTCACGTGACTTGTCTTGTCTCTCCAGCTATGTCTTTAAGAAAAAAATTAATTAATTTCTCTATTATTTTGAATATTATACAGTAATATTTTTTAAAACAAATAATTTTAAATTTCCAATAATTTAGCAGTTACCTCTTGAATCAGCATCTGTAAATCGAAGAGTGCTTTCTCTTGTTAGGCAACCATTTTCAGATGAGCATGTTTTCCAAAGCCCCATAGTATTTTTCTCATCTTGTTGCCACCATGAGTTTCCAAATAATCCACACAAAACACAAATAAAACCAAAAAGCGTTAACGCTAATGTAACGGTTAACAAAATATTTCGATATATTTTTTTCATTATTGCCTTTAAATTTTTTAAACTCGATTTTTTTAAAGCAAACAGACTTTTCTTTTGAATTGAATAAAAAATTTAATCATTAATTTCGCACTCAGATACGAACCGCTTTTCCTGATCAATAAAGTTAATATTGGCCACATCTAGATATTTGCTACAAAATTTGAATCGCAACCGCACCGATAAATCAATTATAAAAAATATAATCTGATCTATAAACACACAAGGTATGACATCATAGTTACATCTAACTATAGAAATTCATCGTGACATGCACCTTTATCGCCAACTTAAGCAAGATTATATTTATGTTAAGATTAATAGCAAGTATCTTTGCAACTAATATTATCAGGGTTCAGAAATTAAATTAATTCATTTTTTTTTCAAAAAAGTTAATGTGAACTACTTCCTTTCCAACGGACGCATATTATTATAAAGTCTTTAATTGCTAAAATTGCCATAGAAACATTACATAAACGCAATTTTTTGATGATGTCAAAAATTATATTGGAAAGAAAACATTTTGCGTAAAAAGATTTGTTATAATATAAAATGTTTAATATCAGTATTAATACTGATATTGAACATTTTAAATCATAGTTTAAAATACATTAGGTTTTGTGTAACTGTTCAAAGTACACTTAATTCAAGAAGTAAATGACAAGTAAAATAAATGCAAAAAGACAAGTGAATAAAATTTAAAGAAATACTACAATAAATAGTAATGACAATATTAAAGGTAGATTTAAAAAGCTATGAACAAGGAGAAATTACTTAGGTGTACCCATAAATACTTACTTATCAAATTATGAGAAGAAAAAACCTAGTTGCATTTTAAACGATGTCAGTTTAATGTTTTACGTTAAATTAAAGATAAACAAAACCGGTTTGACTTTGTGTTTTGTCAATTATACGATACAACAAAGTGAAATACCATACAAAAAAACACACAAATCTTTAATAAAAATCAAACCCATTTTTTTTTTTTTAAAGATTTGTGTTTTTTGACTATAATATCAGTTTTCACTTATCCGTTTATCAACTGAAATTTAAGCAGTCGCGCATTGAGGAAAATAAAGGTCTGTTTTGGATCAAAATTCAATAACTTTTTTGTTACTAAAGATCAAGTGTTCAAATTTTGAAGTGTTGAAAAATGTAAAGGGGTATATGACGCTTCTAATGAAATATTTTTTATATAAGAAAAATTTAAACATAAAATTTGTAAATAAAGATCAAAAAATTCAAATTTTTTTATTTTATTTTTAACTAAACATTTTCTTTTTAATTATATGAAAAACTTTGAAAGTATTCGAAAACAGCAAGAATGCATAAAATACTAATATATTTATATTAAATTTATTTATATATAAAAAACATTTATAACGAGCAAACAAACACGTACTTTTCAAACTTTTTAACAAACATTTTACTTATATTACGCTTAATTGAACCCGTCATTTCGAAAAGGACATAAGTCCAAAACTTTTAACAATTAGTTTATGAGTTTGAATTAAAAATTTCTGTATGATTTGTGTTTTTTCTATAAAAAATAAAAAATACATAAGTTAGATATGTTCTTTATTTATCTACTTTTATGTTTAGTTTCTTTAGCAACCCAGACATTATTTTAATAAAAATCATATTTTTGTTGATTTTGAAAAGTTTTAGTAAATGGACTTGTGCCCTTTTCGAAATGACAGGTTCAATTGCTTTATTATAAGGGTCTGCGTCTCGTTATTTTTTTTAATCGAGACGAGACGATCCTAAAAGCTTTGTCCCGATTAGCAATAAAAATCGAGACAATTTTCAATTTTCAGTCGAAATCCGGGGCGATACCTAGACGAGATGTCCCGGACAAAAAAGGAGCTTCAAAATTTCCCGGAATTTACATCTTTTTAACGGGACATAACGAGACAACGAGACATACTAGTTAATCCTTAATGTGAAATTTAGTATTCTGCTGGGGGGCTCGGCCATTACAATTGTTTTGGCTACTTTAACAAGACAAATAAAAATTGAAATGAAAATTTACATGCGTTTCATTTATTTTATTTGTAATGTTGTATTGTAATGCACATTAACTAAATTTTATTGGCAATAAATAAAAGTTTTTAATTACAAACTTTGTCAAACAGTTCATTTACTTGTGTCACTAGTTGAAGGTGCATCAGTTGGAGCTTTGGATAGTCCAGCAAAAGGAGCTGGAGCAGAACTAGTGATTCTTCCCGGGAATTTGTTCCCGGGAAATTCCCGGGAAAAATTTTATTCCAATTTCCCGGAATCCCGGGAAATTTTTTTCGGGATCCCGGGATTTTTGTACACACATTTTTTAACTTTCCCGCCAAAGTCAGAATTTTTTGTTTTCCGGACCATAAGAAATATTGCTTATTTATATTGTTTACATATTGAAATTTATCGCAGCGCATTGGGAATTTTTAAAAAAATGTCCTTAAATCTTAAAACTTCGAAGGTTTGGAGTTATTTTGATCTTAAAAAAGCAGACGAGGCACAATGCAAACATTGTCCAAAAATATTACTATGCAAAGGTGGTTCCACTGTTGGATTGAAGAGGCATTTAGAAAACATCCATAATATTATTTTAAATAAAGAAGAAGAACCATCAACTAAAAAACGTTGTGTTCAATTAACAATTGATTCCATGACAAAAAAAGTTTCATTGGGAGAACGATTGGCTCGTTTTGCTGCGATTGATGGTTTTTCTATTAATGCAATAACTGAATCGGATCAAATTCGCGAGTTGCTTCGTGATAAAGGCTTCACTCTTCCTAAATCGAAAACAGATGTCATGAATCTTATATATATATATTATTTGGAAATAGTCGAAGAAAATAAAAAAAAGATACTCGAAATAAAAGAAAAAAAATGCAAGTTTAGTATAGATTTGGATGAATATTCAAAACATGGCAGAAGATTTATGAATATAAATCTTCACTTTAATGAAGGCTTTATTAATCTTGGATTAGAGCGAATGTTAGGATCGCACAATTCAAATGATTGCCTAGAACTACTCATCAAAAAATTAAACATGTTTAATGTAAGTCTTACAAATGATGTAGTTTGCATAACAACTGATGGTGCTTCTGTTATGGAAAAATTAGGATATACTTCGCCTTCTGAATATCAACTTTGTTTTGCACACGCAATACATTTAGCCGTTGTTGATGTAATATATAAAAAAAAAGGTAAAAATAATAATCAAAGTACTAATGACAAAGATATTGAAGATGATGTCTTTGATGATGACGATGATTATGATGAGGAGGAGGATCAGCAAAATGAAATTAGTGACCAAGTTCCTGATCTTGTTCCTGAGCTTCATAAAGTTCTTGTTAAAGTTAGAAAAATAGTTGTAACTTTTAAAAGATCTCTTTTAAAAATGGATTCTTTAAAGCGTTATTCTAAAAATGAATTTGGACAAGAGCTAGTGCTAATTTTGGATTCAAAAACTCGTTGGAATTCAATGTTGACCATGATTCAAAGATTTATTAAAGTTAAAAAAGCAGTTTTTAAATCTCTCGTGGATTTTAGTTTAGAAAACCTAATGTTTTCTGATGATGAACTTACAGTAATTGAAAATTTAGCAAAAAGTCTGGAACTTATTGTCTTAGGTTCTGAAATAATTTGCAGAAGGGAAGCAACTTTATTAACAGCTGATGACACATTAAAATTTATGGTTAAAGAACTTGATGTTCAAGATTGCTACCTAGCAAAAGATCTTAAAAATGCTTTAATTGAAAGAATATGTCAAAGAAGAAAAAAAGATCTTGTTGGTTTACTAAAATTTTTAGATAATCCACAATCTTCAAAAAGTGATACGGATGATGACTTATTTAGCATGCCATCTAAAGCAGTTATGATAAATTTAGCGATTGAAATAGCTGGTCGACTTTTTCCCATAATTGAAAATATAGCTAAAGAAAAAGATAGCGATAGAAAACTTAACAATAGTATTATTGATATAAATCAGTTATCTGAATCTATGGCTGCCAGATTAGAAAAATTTGTAAAAAAAAAAGATGTTTTTGAAGTCAAGTGCAATAAATCAATTATGCGTCAAGAATTCAATCTGTTTGAAGCTACTAATAAAAGATCGCATAACTTAGATATGCTTTATAATGCGCGTTTAACTATTCGTCCTTCCAGTGTAGAGGCTGAACGGGTGTTTAGTTCAACTGGATTTTTTTTTACCAACTATAGAACTAGATTGATCGACATTCATCTCGATGCACTGGTTTTTCTCAGAAGTCACTTTAAAGTTGTAAACAGTTACAAAAAATAAATAGAAAAGTGTATTTAGTTATTTATATTTTCTCTGATGAAGATTTTCCCGGGAATTTCCCGGGATCCCGGGAACAATGTAAATAATTCCCGCTATCCAGGGAATGGAAAAAGTCCGGGAAATCGCAATCCCTAAGCAGAACCCCTTGAATTGGTGATCAGTGGTGTAATACCTGGTACATGACATGTTCTAGCAGTAGAGATTCTAGAGGAGGCCGTACTTGCTCGTGACATCGGCTAACTTGGCAGTCTTGGATTAAGCTGAAACTCAACCACATCATCAGATTCAACAACATTGGCTTGATCACTCTCTTGAGACAACAAACCTGAAAGGAAATTTACAAAGTTTTTTTAAACTAAGCAAAATTTCAGTTTGAAAAAAATTTAAATGTTTAAAGTTAAAACAAAAAACATAGAAACAATAAATGGAAGTGACAAAATTTAAGATTTTACTAAAGGCAAAGATAAAGTTAAGATCTCTCTTTAGAATTTTTGTGAATGCTCTACCAGGATCTTTGTCATCTTCTGAGGTCAGTTTCCAGGACTTGATTTGAACAAAGTCATAGTTCTGTTGGATATAGAGCAACTTTTCAACATTTTCCGGCTGAAGCTTGGTCCTTTTGTGTGTGACTATGTTTCCTCGTGCAGAGAAGGCCCTCTCGGAAGTGGCCAAAGATACTGGAATTGCCAGGTAACGCCATGCTGCTTCAACTAAAAGAGGTAAAGCCATTTCATGTTTTTTCCAAAAACCCGAGAACATTTTCCCGGGCCTCTTTCCTTGACCAAGGATGCATATTTTTGTAGACATCCCATTCCTTGGCAATGTTTGACTTGTCCAAAATTGCTGTGTGTTGAGAATGAAATTCAATCACGTCTTGAGCCAACGAATCTGTTTCCTCCTCCAAGTTTGCAGTGGCCGTTGGTTGATCGATGATTTTGTTGAGCCATTCATGATGATTGGTGTGGCTTTCAACCAAGTACTTGTAGGTTTTATCATAGGTTCCAAATTTTTTGTATACCACACCCTTGTAGTAAGGATTAAGGAGATGACCAACACCGACAAACATGGTATGAGCGCCAGCATTGGGAAATCTTTTATCAAGCTTGGCTGAAAAAGTTCTTAAAAAAGATTTGCTTGTGTCTGACAAATCATCCTTAACCAATTCAACCCTGTTGATGTGGTGTTGAAAATTGTGGAGACCACCAAGAACGATGTGTAGAGTCGGATTTTTATCTGCACTAAGTCTCTCAGATGCCTTTGCAAACAGTCTGAGAGTAGACAGCATTTCCTCAAAGATTTTAAACTCCAATTCAGAGGGCACAAGAGATGCAATATCTGCAGGGTCAATACCTGGCCTTGATTTAATTGCTAAAAGAGGTTTTTTCATGTCAAAGACACCCTGTGCACACATGTATGCAGAATTCCAGCGAGTGTTGTTGGCAGCGATGAACTTTTTGTAGACCAACTCTGTAGCATTTTCCTTTGAATCGGTTTCCATGGCAAGAGGAATGTCCCTGTTCATAGCTGCAATTTCGGCCTTGATTCTTTCATTCGCCAAATGACTCTTGTGCGTCTTTTCTGCTAGCCTTTGACCACGAGTGATTGCATAATCTACTGATGTCGTGGCATCGAATGTGTCCTTTATGGCCAAATTCAAGGTATGGTTCACACTAAGCAAAGACTCGTCAATAAAGGTGCACTTTGATATTGCAGCTTTGACATTGGCAGCATTGTCATGAGTTACGACAACTGAAACAGCTGCTAATGCAGATAGATCGGCTACAACCCTAAAAAAGTAACAAAAAATTACAGCAAACTGAAATGTTTAGTATTGTCACAGTATGGTAATTTATGTCTATTACAAACACTAAAATATCTTTCCTTTGCACTGATTATAAACGTGCATAATGGCGAGATCAGGCATATCACTTTAATTGTTGAACACAATTAATTTAACTCATGTAAAAAAGTGCATTTTGTAATTTAACTTACTTATCGATCTTTTTGGCAATGTTGTCTGCTGTGTGCCTCTCACTGAACGGACTGACAGAAACGATAAACTTGTTCAGGGTCCACTCCTTGTCAATGTAATGAACAGACAACGATTGGTATGGATCAAAGTTCCTAGAAGTTCAAATGTCCGTGCTCAGAGCCATTCCCGGACTTTCCAGTAGATCAGTTTCCAAAACTTTATTCACAGCCGTCTTGACGTTGTTATACAACAAAGGCAGCCTGTACCTAGAATAAGTTGTGGTAGCCTTGATTTTCAGCTTTGGATCTAAGTAGTGCATAAACTCCTTGAAAGGTCTTGCCTCAACAAAGCTGAATGGAAGATTCATCCTTGCCAGACGTCTCATAATTTCTAAGTCACCTCAAAGTTGTTTTGGATCTCTGGATTTGTACTTCAGACACTGACTCAGTCTTGCCTGGCTTGACTTGCGCTCAATAAGACAATCTGGCATGGAAAGTCGTCTTTTCTTAATGGAGCGGTTGACAACTTGAGGAGATTTTTCGTCTGGAAAAAATTTCAAAATATTTTAGTATTGCTAAGTCTCGTTATGCTGAGGTAAAAAAAAATTTGTGCGGGAGTGATTGCTAATTTAATAATTTGGGGTTTAAATTGAGTATTAACTAATTAAAATAAGTCATAAATAGAGGTTAATTCTTTAGGGATTAAAAAGACAATACACAAAAACGTTTACTTCAATAAAGAGTTAAAGAAGATAATAACAATATCTTTATAAAATAAAGTTGCTACAAGCAACTTTATTTTACACTTTTAACTCACCTCATTGTGGCTCATTAGTCTCATTTTCATTATAGATATTTTCAAGTTCAAGGCCAAATCAGAATCTCTCTTGTGGACGGCTTTATGTTTCACCAGCTCTTTGAACTCGTGAGGATGGGCGTGAAGTAGGTGCTTACGCATGCCAGATATGTTACCATCATTGACCTTGTAAATATTGCCACAAAGTTTGCACCGACCGTTGGCCTGGCTTGTACTACGCTCATCATGGGTTTCGTCTGTTTTTTGCTCCTCATAAAATTTCCAGATATGACCTTTGCTTCGTGGCATCTTGCAGACGGATTAACAATTTGACTTTGACCATACTTACACAGCGCCGGATGTAAAAGTCTCACTAAAAATTTAAAGAAATAAATAAAAATCCAGGAGCTATATGTTGACGTGCCCACTCTCCAGAGAGTACTGGTATAGCCTTGCTATTTCCCGAAAAATGAAACTATGTTTTGCGGGTCTTAAAAAGTTATGACAATTAAACTAACGACATTTCAACTTTATTATACTAATTTAGTAATTCACTAATTTAACAAAATAATTATTTTTTTAATTAAAATATGCATAACATTCAAAATTGGTATGTCTTATATTATTTGATGTCTCTGTTTTTCTTGTATTATCAAAAAATATCAAAAATTTTTATCTGCTTTAGTGCACAGATGGTCCAAGAAAGACACTTTAATGCTTTTAGCATTAAATTTCACTAATATATAAAAAGAGTTATAATATATAAGTTTGAACTTTTTGGTTATTGAAAAACTTTTGTAATTGCTATTGTTTTTGTTGTGAATGATTAGCATTTTTTTAACAGCAAATTTATTCTGCCAGCCATACATCGCCAAGTCTGGCCTTTAATGTTACGGCCATGTCGTCTTGGCAGCCAAATATAACCAAATCTGCCCAACTGCCCATTAATAATCAAGGATTTAACTTGTTAATCCTTAATCCATTCGTTCGGTATGTCTCGTTTGTCTCGAATCGTTGTGGCATGTCTTGTTTTGTCACGTATCTTAATAGAATGTCTCGCATCGTTATGCCACGTCTTGAATCGTTATGGCATGGTTATGGCATTAATATATATCATTCAGACAGATAGATATAAATATCTATGTCTCAATGATATGTATTAACTAGATGTCTAACTTTAAAAAAAATCCGTAAGAAAAAGTGACGCAAGTTTTTCAAAGTTTTTAAACCCGCTTTATTTAAACTCGACAATTTATAAGTCTTTGCTTAGCTTTGTTTTTATGATTGCGTCATTTCTGGCTGGCAAAACAAACTTGGTTAGCAAAAAATTTTCTTCACTGCGAAAGCGCGAGTTAGATATCTAGTTAATATAATTTTTCTGTCTCGTAACGTTTCGTAATTAACCGGGACACAGTTTCCGTGAAAAAATTTACGTCCCAATTTATAACATTATTCCAGGATAATCGTTTCCTTTGTCTCGTTATTTTTTTCAGGGAAATTTCTCGTCTCATTACGCTTTTCCAGGTTTATTTCGAGAAAACGATTCCGAGACGCAGACCCTTACTTTATTAGTTTGATTTTTTAATTGTTGCGTGTAATTAATTAATTTGCATATATTTCAACATTTAAATCAATATTTTCAAGAGTTTATAAAATGCTTACTATAGAAATATTCAGAATAGTTTGTTAATAACAATTTTTATACAGTGAGTTTTTATCAAATAAAATATGTCGACTTTTAAAAGCTACAAAGTATCTTCATCAAGTTCTTGGACATTTTTACTGTACGGTTTTCTAATACTAGTGATGCAGGGATCGGAAGTGTACAGAAGAGTATGAAATACGTCCTTATTTGTTGCTAATCTAGAACATTTCCTAGCATGATGAAGGCAAAACTTTTTATAATCTTTAATACGGAATTCTTGCGCATTTATGATAACACCTGAGGAGAGAGCTTGTAGAATTAAGTAAAGTCGCTTAATCAAATTTTTATTTATTCTATACACCGAATACGAACTTTCATTTTCGGGCC
The DNA here is from genome assembly GCF_038396675.1 of Hydra vulgaris. Taxonomy (NCBI): domain Eukaryota; kingdom Metazoa; phylum Cnidaria; class Hydrozoa; order Anthoathecata; family Hydridae; genus Hydra; species Hydra vulgaris. The sequence continues at coordinate 21,640,097 of NC_088925.1, forward strand.
TAGCAGACATTTTAGTCAAATTGTTCATTTGTCGTGGAGTAGCTCCACATATTGTAGATGCAGACGCGGAAGGCGTATCTGTTAATACCTAAGCCACTTTTCCATCTATCATTTTTTTAAAAAATTCTTGTTTCACTAGTATTCCTTTACAACATTTGTTAATTATAGATGGCCGTAAAGAGTATATTTGGCTTTTTATTTCAATATACTTTAATAGAATGCGTGTCCATCAAAATTAATTCGCAATAAAAATTGACAAAATAACTTACGCAAAACTATTGTTATAAACAAATATAGTCTACCACGATAAAAAGTGGTTTTCTGTTTTCTGACTTTTAACACTTTTTTATCTATGATTTTGGAAACCGCACGTAATCGCAGCTGATTTTTAATATATCATTTTTATAGACACCTAAGCTACAAATCAATTACAAAAATGAAGCGTGGGGAAGAGTGGGTGATTACTAAAAATTTCGGTGAACTTTAAGATTTTTTATTTTCTAGCTCTTTTTGAGTTTAATTAATTATTAGTAAACAAAACCATATAATTAAAAATATGACCTTGTTCTAAAATCTCCATAACATGATGCTTTCAAAAATGTACAACACTTTATACTTATTCATAAAAGGTTTTGAAAAATGAAAATGACTTTTAAAGTAATGAAGCAAATGAGTTTCAATTGAAGATTTACAAAAATATGAAACAGTAGGGCTTCTTCTTTTTACATAAAGTTTGCTGAATTCGCTACATTATAGTAAAGATTAACTATTAAACTATTTAAAAAAATTAAAATATAATTTCTGCAGTGAAACTGAAATTTGAGCAAAAAACATTAATGGTACGTTTTTGTAGCACTATTTTCCACAGTGCCGTGGTGTGGTGATTAGAGTTATGGCTTCATAACTAAAGGTCCGTTCGTATGGACAAGCGGAAACTTTCCTCAAAGTTAATCTTTATTTTTTTTTTAAATTAAAATAATTGTTAAGGCAATCTTTAGTGTAGCTTTTAGCACCCATATATTTTTTATCTAAACAAGATAATACATTCGAAAAGAGTTTTTTTTAGTCAAGCATGACTGTGGTTATAAATTTAGACTTAAATAACTATTGGTTAATAAGAAGTATATCCGAAAACATAATAATGAAAAATTTAAATGCGGCAAATCAATGAAGTAAATCAATGAAGAGCTAATCTATGGTAGTAAAAAGCCAAACGATTTGTTGCCATAAGCTATAAATGCTTAAAAAAAACGACTTCTCCCTCCCATTAAAGAGCATAAAAAATTAACTTAATTTTTGCAAGATTTGGAATTAATCTAGTATTTTAAAAAAACAATAGTTAGGTTCGGCATAGGATCATCATAATCACTCTGCAACTGGTAACATGTAATCCACCAAGCAAACATTCTATAGCGGAATTTCAGTGGACCTATATAGACATTATAAGCGGTCCAATAAAGTTTTGCTCATCGGTTACTTAGTGGACCATTAGTGGCAGTTGGCAAAGTGGCTTGTTGATGGCTAGGGACTATCTCACTTTTTGGAAAGTTATCGGCTAGCCAATTTTAGTGTATGCTACACATGGTTCACTAAATACCCGATGAGAAAAACTCCATTAATCCGCACAAAATATAGGTCTACTGCAAATTCACGACAAAAATGTTTGCTAGGCAGTACAATCTGTTGCATGTCCTGCTGTCTTGTTGGGTTCTTTTTTTAAGCAAAGGCTAAAAGTAGTGTTAAATCTCTCATGTCTAGAGTGGAATTTATTTTTGTCTATTATATAGTTTGATGTGCCTTAATTACTGAATTAGTTCACCCGTAATTTACTATATATGCGCGCTTGTGTTCTGTCTGAACCTCTGACAGTAAGTTACAGGTGAGCGAACACAATGTTCGCTCACCCGTAACTTACTATATTCATGTTTGTATTCTATTGGAACCTCTGGTGTAATGTCAGCTCAGTTACTAACTAGTGACTCAACTACATAACTCGCCATTCACCTTAACTTTCAGTTTTTACCCAGCAAACATTTTTGTAATGGATTTGCAGTGGACCTATACTATCATATATATATATATATATATATATATATATAGATATATATATATATATATATATATATATATATATATATATATCTTGGCTTGAGAAAAGTAAAATTAAATTTTTAACTTGGAAACCCCAAAGTTTCGATTTGAATGCGGGTTAGAGTTGGAACAATATTAAGGTGACTTTACGAGATAAATAAACCTCCAATTTTCACTGCTGTTTAACAACGTCATAGGCTTTCTAAAAGTATGTTATGGACATTTTTAATAGAGATAACAGTATGCTATGTTAACAGCATTCATGTAAGTTGTGTGCCAACGATGTCAAAGATAGTCAACGGTATGCCCAACTTGCTAAAGAGATAAAGCATAAGAGCTTAAGTATAAAACCAACAAAGTACTGTTGGTTTTCGATGTAGACTTTTATACAGCACCTTTTTCTTTTTCTTTTTTTAATCTTGATATCATGCTATTTTCTGGTCACTTTTTATTTTTAACGTGCTATTTTTATGATCACTTTCCCTTGTATATGGTCAACTGCTCAATATCTATAACTAAAAATTCAGATAAAAATGATTTGTGAATGTTTTATAACTTGTAAATTGAAGCTGATATTATTTTAGCTTAACTTGCCTAATAAAAAAAAAATCACACGAAAAGTTTCAGTAGAAGAAATAGAATACGAACGGTTTTGCGAAACACGGAGATAATTTCAGTGTAACGCCGATTTACTAAGTAAATTAAACTGATAGAATTTTTCCAACGGAAACCGAGAATTAGGACACAACTTTGATCTTTGCTATAGCCATAATCTTTTTTCAACAAACGCGTACATGCATTTTCTTTAGAATTAGCAAATCAGATACCACCAATGCTATTGGTGGTATAGCGGATATCTCTAAACTCTAATGACTGCTCAAAATACCAATATAGGTTTGCCGCAAATCCACTACAAAAATGTTAGCTGGGTAGTTCACATAATTAATGTTTACAAAAAATTACCAAATACTTTATGACTTGAATGTATATTTGGACATTTATCTTGTGCCAGAGACAGCTTTAACTAAATGCAATTAGGTTGTATAATTTTCTTCAACCCAGTATAAATGTTATTTAGAAACCTGTCTAACTATACAAGTTTATTACGTCGACTTAAAACCTATGATCAGTACAGTATCCATGACAGTACATTACCCAATTTATGCAACACTAAATTTAAATAAGCATCAACTATACTTTTTGATTTTTTTTACTCAGACGTTATATGGTTTTCAATTAATTCCGGAAAAAATAATCAATAACTTTTAGTGCACAAGTTTAAAGATGTATATAGAATTTAATTAAAGTCTACATAATACTGTATAATTGACTAAATTTCTATAGTAAACTTAAAAATGTAGTCATCAAAAGCGATATTGAAAAAAAAACCTAAAAACTAAACCATGATTAACAATCCAAATGAAATAACTATTGACTGATTAATGTAACTAATACCTATGAACTAAACGAGTAGTTTATCGAAACTCGATGTCAAAACGAAATCAAATATAGCTGAACTAAATTCAATTCATAAAATAAATTTTTTTTTTTTAATTTACGTATCATTTTAACAATTATTTATAAAATATTTTTAACATTTTAATAAAGTTGATTTTTTAATTTTTTTAGTAAATTATGTACTGAGCAAACTAAAGAACATAGTTATAACATAAAGCATTTTTTTGTTATACGAAATATGTTTCTGCTACCCATACAAAGACAAATTTTTTATAAAAAATTTCTATTATTCTAACCATTCCTATTCCAATAATTCAAATAAAAATATTTTATTTTTTTATTTTGATAATTTTATTTATATGTATTTGTATATATATATATATACAAATACATATAAATATATATATATATATATATATACACATATATATATACATATATATATATATACATATATATATATATATATATATATATATATATATATATATATATATATATATATATATATATATAAAGATATATATATATATATATACATACATACATACATACATACATACATACATACATACATATATATATATATATATATATATATATATATAGATAGATATATATATATAGATATATGTATATATATATAAATACATATATATGTATATATATATATGTAAATATATATATATATACATATATATATACATATATATACATGTATTTATATATACACACTATATATATATATGTATTATGTATATATATGTATTATGTATATATATGTATTATGTAAAATATTTTACATAATACATATATATATATATATGTATGCCTATATATATATATGTATTATGTATATATACTTTATATACTGTGTATATACACATATATATATATATATATTTATATATATATATGTATATATATATATATATATATATATATATATATATATATATATATATATATATATATATATGTATATATATATATATATACACACTGTATGTGTATATATATAGTGTATACATCCAGTGTGTTTATTTATAATATTAAACTATTAAATTATTCCAAAAACTTCTGATGGTCATTGTAACAAAAATTGCTACTCAAATTTGATGCTTGCAACCATATAATGAACGTAGACTTAAGAAGTTACACAACTAAGTTTTGGTTTTACCATATAAAGGCTGATGAGAAAATGCAACACGGAAGATCTTTAGCTAGTTTCGTTAACTACTGCTTAATTGATGCAAGATATTATTTCTTTTTTCGATCCGAAGAGCATTTCGGACAGAACCTATAAATTTGAATATATATATATATATATATATATATATATATATATATATATATATATATATATATATATATATATATATATATATATATATATATTAGGGATATGACTTTTTAATTTTTTTTCAAATAAAATGTTTCCTGTATCATAAATCGATGAACTTTTACCTAAAATCATGAAAAAAGGCCCAAATAGCTTTCTGCAACAAAAAAAGGTCACCCCCAAAATAAAAATTTGATTTACCATTTTTATACATTCATTTTTGACCGATGTTTTAATCTTAAGCTTAATTCTCAGCTTAATTCTATTTATTTCATTATTTTGTTATGAATTTATAAATATAACGCCACACGTTACCATGGCAACGAAACGGCCGTGTGCCGGCAAATACTTGGAATTGTTATGTGATGACGTCATTGTGTTACCACGGTGATATAGACGACTGTAACAGACTGTAGAAGATTATAGAACTTAGTAGAACATTCTGGAAGCTCTAAATAATTATATAAGCGAGCTGCTGTCAGAGCTCAGTGTTGATAATGTGAATAGTTCTATGAAGTACTCTGCGTGTAACTGAGCTAATAAGGAACTACTGTAGCGAACTAAAGACGCTGTAAGTGTACGAAGTATAAGTAGTTGTAGCATTATCGTTAGGATACGGACTGGATTATCGAACTGTTATCAACATTGACTGGATTATCGAACTATAATTGGATTACTATACAGTTAAAGTATTTTATTAATTAAACGACTTTATTAAACGGATATTTACGCTCAGCTATCCGTAAAGTCGTAACAATATTATATGATGTCTCACAAGAAAAGTCATACCACAGTAACAAAGAACAAGAAGACTTGGACTAAAAATTTGGTGAGATTTCAAGAGTCACACAGAAAAAGAGGAAGCGTGGCTGTAGAAGAACATTCACTCGATGAAAAATCCAGAATACCACTTCAATTGCAGATCGTAGGAAGATACCAGTTTCTCGGAGCATATGTTAAAGGAAGAAAAGAACGAATAGACCAAATTTCTAAGGAAATTACAAAATTGTGGGACAATAAACTGAATTTTCCACGTGTGTCTGATCAAGTGATAAGAGCAAAGCTTATGAAGGTGCTGAAGGTCTATGATGAATGTGTCAAGCGTGGAAAATATGATGTTCTCAATGCATTATTTGACATCACGAAAGTGAATGGCCAGTGGTTATCCTCGGAAGATAAACGTCTATACCACCTACAAAAAGAAAGTAAAGGACAGGTGGGGTACTCAACAGGACAAGTGGCAAGTAAAGAAACCATTCACCCTTCCAAGAGAAGGAAAGTCCAGTCTGGAACAGCAATACCTTCCACATCACAAGTCCTGTCTACCACAGACAGTGGTACTGAATCTGAAAACTGCAAAAGTAAGAGTGAAGATGATGAAGACGACGACGGTGATAAAGACGATGATGAGGACACTCAGAAAAAAACTAGAAAGCACTACAAAAGTAAATTTGCTGTAAGTATGGTTACATCAAGTGGAGTTTCCACAAAGAAAGCTGCTAAAATATGCAATGTATTATCACAACAAGGTATTGATATTCCAACTCCAAGTCAATCAGCAATTTACAAGTCCATATTCAAAGAGGCAGGTAAATTAAAAAAAGAAATGATACAACAACTTAAAATGGAACAGTGGTCCTTACACTTTGACGGCAAACGAATAGATGATAAGGAATATCAGGTAGTTGTACTTCAGAATGAAAGAACTGACGTGAAACTTGATGCACTGCGTTTAAAAGATGGCAAAGCTGAAACTGTTGCTGAAAAAATTGCCAAACTTATTGATGAATACAATTTGTGGAATTCAATTAAGATGATCATTACTGATACAACAAACGTCAATACTGGGAAGAGAAATGGAGTTGTTGTGAAGTTGCAACGTATGTTTAAATTAAAGGGTGTCACAATACCACAATTTATCGGTTGTCAGCATCACGTACTAGACAGGATTCTCCGTCTGGTGATGGACGAAGAACTTGGGGGTGATACCAAATCTCCAAACATTGAATACCCATTTGTGTCTGAACTGTTGAATAAGTATGATGAACTGAAGGATAAGTTTGTGAATGGAACTGTAGAAATTCTTGATAAATCAGGGTGGAGAGACGATATGAAGTTTTTGTACCATTTAACAAGAGTGTTTAGGTTCTATGAAGAACAAAGAAACTTCCCTCTGATTCACTTTCAGAACATTCCTAATATGAGCAATGCCAGATGGAACTCAAGAGCCATTCTCGCCATTCTGGCGTTCATTCTTATGCCTGAAGCGAGAAAGAATTTGGAGAAGGTTTGCAGGTTCATTTCATATGAGTGGGCAGAACATTGGTTTAGTAGTCAAAAGTACAATGACAATGACTTCAAGAATTTATCTGATGTATTGAAGCCTTACAAAAAGGCATTGCAGTCATTCAAAAATCACTGGAAGAAAGAGCCATCCGTCATCGACATACCACGAAGTAATCAGATAGCTGAACGTGCAATCAAGGTGATGCAAGACCTGTATGCTTCCTGCAGAAAGAAAGACAAACTGCAACTTCGATTCATTCTAAGTAATAAGCGCTAGACTCTTTATGAGACGTGATGCTCACTTTAGTACATGTGACCCATGTACTAAACACAGTAGGCCTATAGACACAGACAGTTATGTATATTGTTGTACTAGACGCTTTGATACTGTTAATTTTGTAATACTTGTATAATTATATATCACATAATGTTTTTTGTTATATCACAGTACATGTTGCATAAATAAATAAAATAACAACAGGAGTATGACTCTTACAACATCTTCAGCCTTTAATATTCATTTACTGTACAAAAGTGTACCTATTGAAAATTCGATTTTTTGGTTTTGGGGTGACCTTTTTTCAAAATATGTCAAAATGAAACATCTATTCGTTCTTTTTACATAAAAGTTCATTGAATTACGATACAGGCCTAGTAGGTTGCAAAAAAGTCATATCCCTAATATATATATAGATATATATATATATATATATATATAAATATATATATATATATATAGATACATATATATATAAATATATTTATATATAGATATAAATATATATATATATATATATATATATATATATATATATATATATATGTGTGTGTGTATATATCTATATATATATACTTAATTTTATTTTGAAAATTTTTTTAACATAAAATAAAAATACGTCTTTTAATAGAAGATCGGACCCTGACAAATAATTATAAATACTTTATATTGTTTTTTTTGTTTGAATGTTTTTTGTTAGAATGAAGTTGAAAATCACTACTATTATCCTGGTTAATTGATTGTTTATCTACTAAAATACATTAGATAAGTAAAACAACCAAATATTTGATTCTGCAATCATTGAATCAAATATAATATGCTCATAAATATATATATAAACACTCTTAGATAACAAACTCACATAGGCAACATAGATAATATGTTAACAAAATTTTGTACGCTAACAATATTAGTTATATTTTTCGTGATGCTTTTGTTTAAAAATAAAGTAATTCAAAAAAACTTACCATTTTCCTTTAGGCTTTGTTGTTAACCCAACACAACCAAAATGAAACCACTCAATTAAACACTGCAAAAACAAAAATGTAAAACTGGATATATATATATATATATTTTTTTATATATATATATATATATATTTATATATATCTATATATATATACAAAGTGTTCGTTTTATAGGAAAAGAGAAATTTCCAAAAAAATTAATAATGTGGATAGCCATATCTGACCGTGGTATGTCCGAGCCATTGTTTCGCACTTCCAAGGCTGTAGCGATCAATTCATCAATCTATATTAATGTTTAGAAAAACGACTTCTTCCATTTATTCACAAGTATCATGGAGATTTTAACTATTTATTTTGGCCAGATTTAGCAAGTTCTTATTATTCTAAAGATTCTCTAAATTGGATGGACCAATATGTCTATTACATTGATAAAGAATCCAATCCCCCAAATGTGCCTCAAGCACGACCAATTGAAAATTTTTGGGGACATTTGGCACAGAAGGTTTACGAGGGAGATTAGCAAGCTTCAACAGAGCAAGTTTTGATTGATCGAATTAAACTAAAACTATAAGAAATTGATTTAAACTTTTTACAGGTGTAAATGAAAGACGTCAGAGCAAAATTGAGATCAATTGCAGATGGTGGTGTTTTTTCATATAAAAAATAATGTATTTTTATTAAAAGATAAATGCTTTATTTAAAAAAAATATAACAGTAGTTTTTATTTTTTATTTTTACCCATTTTGGCACACTTGAGCGAGTTCTAAAACTCAAAATAATTCAATTTTGTTTCTTTTAAATTAAAATAAACAAATGAAAAAGCATGGCATTTTTATTTATCTGAAATATTTTGTTAATCTATCAACAAATTCGTAAGTTTATGCAACTTTTTAACAATTTTTACACGATGCAATATCTTTTTAGATATGTTAAGTCATTTGGAAAAAAAACCAGATATATTGCATAAAAATGTCTAGCAATATCATTTAACAAATTTCTTTAAAATTGTTTTATTTTTCGAAAATATTGTGTAAATATTTTTTTATATTGTTTTTTTGTTTTTTCTTGGATGTCTTGCTTTTTCCTCCATACTTCCTTTTGTAATTATGCAAAAATAAAAGTAAATCCTGTTTTTTCTCTTCTTTTCGAGCAATATTAATGTCATCCTTTATGAGTTTATTAGTGTTCTTTCAGAGCAATCATTAACAGCTGAAATATTAAAAACAGTGTCCTGAACTTTTAGGTAGAAATCGTTGCAAGTCCAATATTCTGGAGGGGTTTTCATCCATTGACAGTCACTTTTACTCTGGCCTATCATAAGGCTAGAGTAAAAGTGTAATAAAGAATAATAGAATTAAACAAGAAAAATCTATAATAAATTACTCCATAATAGTGCATACTACATAGATAACTACAAATTCAGATATCTAGTTATTGGGCTACCTTTTTTAGAGACCCACTGGTGATAATATTTCTGCAGAATGTTATACTTTCATGCTTTTGATGACCAAGCTATGTTTTCTCTGGAATAGTCAATCTTCTCAAAACCTTTATATTCAAAATGTAAAAAAAAATTCAAAGAGCTCAAAATTGGAAAAAGTAGCAAATTAAAGTTGCAAATTATGTTAAACCCTACCTGGTTATCTACGTAAAAATCATTTCATGCTGATTTTAAAGTTTTAAACAGCATATTATCTGGTCCAGAAGTAACGTCACTTTGATATTTTTTCCAGAAATATGTTATATGCTCATTGACATGATGTCAGCATGCAATAGATAGAACTAGCTTCTGAAAGACTTCACTTACCAGTAAAGATACAGCTCCATTTTTGTTTCCAGTATTGATTCTGGTGGTATCAAATGTAACAGCTTGTCTACATATTGTCTGTAAGGTTAAAGCTATTTAAGATCTCTGATCACATTTTTTTGATTTTCGCCAGTTCCAGAAGAAACTGCTGGAATTCCCAAAAGGTACGTTTCCTTGTTACTGTTTATTAACATTGCTAATCGATCTTTTTCCATATTTTTTCCCATCAGTATATTCATGACATGCTTCTCCGTCAAAATGGAGTTGAACTAAAATGTTCTTATTGCTTTTTCTAAAATTTTTCAAATTGTCCTTGATCCTCTTTGATTCATCATGAATGACCTTATCTGCTGCTTGTAATGCTGTAGAGGTTGAACATTTAAATTCAGCTATATTTCCACCCGATTTAGCGATTATACTATTAATCATGGAAGCATGCTGCCTATAACTTATTCCTTCCCCAACAGCAGTATCCACAGTTCTCTTGAGAATATCTTTTGGAAGTGAACAATACCAACTTTTTTGAATTTTTTCTTTAACTCTGTATCTGGGTATGGAAAATCATCTTTATCTAAATCTTTCTCGGATCCATTTGAGCTGAATTCACTCTCTGACATGGTTTCATGCAAACTTGATTTTATTTCAAACTTGGATAAACTCCTGTTTACAGAGTAAAGGTACCTTGTGTCGATTCCACTTATTCTAGTTTTTCTATCTCCTAATTGTTGCAATAAAAATGCAATATCTTCAGTTTTGTTTTGATCACTTCATTTCCTATCAGCTTTAATGATTGCAACAGAGTATCGAGCTTAGGTGCAATCCATAGATTCTTTTCATCTGAGTTAAAAACTTCCTCCTTTTTTTAATCTTTGATAAAGTTTGTCTTTGTTTTTTTTTAAGCAATTTCCAGGTGCGAATCAGCTTCTCTACCTTTATACTAAAAAATATGATTCATAGATTCGGTATAATTTACAACACATCTATTTCTGTCAATTCATTTATTTAACAGCAATAATTAGTTATACTAATATTTTCCTCTAATAAATAATAATATATAAATAAAAGAAAAACATATACAGTCTGGTACCTACCTGATTATTTGTAACTGAAATCCACCCTTCATTCAAGGTGCAACTAACTTTGAAAGAGTGCAGCAAAAATGTTTTTCATTATGGCAGCTGATTTCAAAATTTTAATCAATGGACAGTGGATGATTCTACATTCTTTTTGTTTTGGGTGCTGCTCCTTCAAATGCAAGAAGTATTGCAAAACCTCGTAGAAGGTTTTGCAATACTTCTTGCAGAAGAACTTGCTCTGTAGAAAACTTGTCTTTTGGTAAGGATGACCTGGATTCCCCTACCAAAAAATGTGTCAACTTTTTTCTTACTTTTTCCTGGCATGAATAAATCTATAGTAAATAGCTGTACTTAGTAAATGGAGTAAGTATATCATGAAAGTAATCAATATTTATTTCCCACATTTTTAAATCAAAATTAAATATTGTCTTTGCTAAAAAGTAATTTGCTTAACGTGTTTAAGCAAATACAAAAAAGTGTTTAAATTAACACGAAGGGCAAAAATTGGTAAAAATCTGCATAACTTTGCTTTTTTGCAGATAAATTTAGACAATTTATTTCAAAAAAATAAAATTACCATGCATTTTAATTTTTTTCTTCTAACCTAGAAGAAACTCTAGAAAATTTTTTTTTTTTTTTTTTTGATTTTTAAGGGTTGCTCATGTGCCTCATAAGTATAAAATATGACTTTTGTGGCACTTGAGCAACCCCTAAAAGTGGTCAAAATTCAAAATAAATAAAAAATATGGGTCATCGCAGCAGATAGGACTCCATGGTACTTTGTATTTTTATATATATATATATATATATATATATATATATATATATATATATATATATATATATATATATATATATATATATATATATATATATATATATATATATATATATATATACAGTACTGTATTTACAATTTTTTAGATAAATTAAATGTTTGTTTTTATTTTTAAATGTTTTGTTTGCATTTTTAGATTAATTAAATGGGTAAAATAATTTTAATAGAGACAAAAAGTTATTGTGTTTCATGAAGAAGGTTATTCGCAGCGCCAAGTTTCGTCCAAAACAGGATATTTGAAGACTGCTGTTGCAGAAATCATTAAAAAATTTAGAGAAACTGGCTCCCTTGAAGATAGAAAGAAAAGTTGTAGACCTCCTAAGCTAACAAAAGATGAATATAAATATTTAAAAACCCTTTCTTCAAGAAATAGGAAAAAACCATCAACCAAGTTGACAAAGGACATTAACACAGCAACTGGGAAAAATGTCAGCTCTTCTTGTATTCGACAACACCTACTCAAATCAGGATTAAGAGGGTGTGTTGCATTTCGAAAACCATTATTATGGTGTGGCAATAAAGAAAAATGACTTAAATATGCAAAACAACACAAAAATTGGGCCCAGGAAATGTTTAATCGGGTTCTATACACTGAGTCCAAATTCAAAATTTTTGGAACATATAGGTGCAAGATACGATCCTAAATACCAACTGCCTTTTGTAGGCAGTTGGTATTTAGATAAAACATGGAGGAGGTAATGTAATGGTTTGAGTATGTTTTGGCCAAGATGGAGTTGCACAGTGAACAGGAATAACTTAAAATTAGGCCAAAATTTTTTTGAAAATATTTGAAATTGTTAAAAATTTGCTCTAAGATGTAAAAAAAGGTTGACAAAGAAAGAAGACTAAAAATCTTTAAATAGAGTCAAAAATGGTCAGGAGGGAGTAATTTTTTTGTAAAAAAAAAAATGTAACCAAAAAGTAAATTTTGAAGTAAATTATTTCTATAAATCAAAATTCTGTCCTTAATAACGAAATTAAGTTGATGTTAAGTAAACTTTAGATTCATTTTTATACAAAAGTGAAAGAAAGATGATATTAACATGTAAGAATGCAAATATATATAAGGTGGGAACAAAATAACACAGATTAGTGTTTAATATGTAATGAAATATTTTCCAGAGATCTGAGTTTTTCAGATCTAGACTTTTTTAGCCAAATAAAATATTAGTTTTAAAAGATAACATTACTGAGTAAAAAAAAAAATTTAAATAGCACACCCTGTTAAAGAATAATCATTCTGTTTCTTTGCAACAAAAATCAAAGAAGTTCTTTGTATAAACAGTTAAGAAAACTTTATTTGAGGTAAATTAATATTTAGTCGAGTATCCTTTTCAGTCAATAACTATTTGACAACAATGACCCATTGAGATCAATTTTTAGCATTGTTCAGGCATATGGCATACCAAGCAGCCTTTATTTCGATTCGAAATCGGTCTAAATCTGTTGCAGTTGATTGATTTATGTTTCTGTCAACTTACTTCCACAAATTTTCTATCGGATTTAGGTCCAGTGACTATGCAGGCCACTCTAAAACATTAATCTTGTTAGCATTAAACCACATTTTAATACTTTTGGCGGTGTGCTTGTCTTGCCTTGTTGGAATTTCCAAACCAAAGGAAGATTTTCCTTGGCATAAAGCAACATGACATTTTCTAGTATGTGTTGATTCATTGTCCCTTGAATTCTATGCAACAGGCCCACGGGTACAAGAAAAGAATGTGAAAACAAGAAAGTGACATTTAGAAGATATTCTGTCTGTAAGCAATCTTAAATTCAAAATTTAAAATTCTAGATAAAGAATCATGGCTAAAAATCCTTAAACATTCTATAAATAGAATATGAAAAAAAGAAATTATAATATATATATATATATATATATATATATATATATATATATATATATATATATATATATATATATAATATATATATTTTATATATATATATATATATATTTTTATATAATTAATTATTAATAAGAAACTAAAAGGTTTTATTTTTTTAATATAATTGTATAAATAATATTATTTATAAAAGTTAATTAACTTTTTTAATCAATGTTAGTGAATGGTAGTTTGCAGTGAAGAGTGAAACACAGAAATAATTTACTTGTCATGCAAAAACGCACTGTATACTATCTATTAATTTTAAAAGCAATAAAATGATAAAAACAAACATAACTTTTAATATATTAGAAAAAATAATGAAAATGCAATAAACACAAGCAGGAAAGAATTAGATCCAATTAAACTTACATCATTGTTATCACAACCAATCATTTCTCCATATGATACCTGAAATGTAATTTTTCAAATCCATTTAAAAATAAAAACAACACGATGATTTTAAATCTATACAAGAATTGGATAACATACTTGATGTCACAAGCATTATGTTACACATTTGATGACATAAGCAATATGTTACATACTTGATGACATAAGCAATATGTAGGTTCATTAGGATCTACAGGCATATCAAGCACATTCATATCAGTTGCCATAGTAATAAGTGGTGTAGCGGAAGTTACAAGATTGGACTTTGGTATTTCTATTTGTTCACTAAAAAAATATAAAAGAACAAGATTATGTAAAATTGTTTGCTTATAGACTAGAATACATTAAAATTTTGAAATTTTCTTAAACTAAGTCTGAAAACTAAAATTATCTTTAAAATTCAGAAAAAATTTTTTTTATCTTTTTAAATCTATAAAAAAAAATTTTTTAAAAATATCTTTCTATTATCTTACTCTTTTTTAATCTTTTTCTTCTTCAAAGATTCATTTTTTTCAAGTTTTCGCTTCCGATTATCTGCAAATATTGTCAAACAAAAATACAACATAAATAAATCAAAAATTATCAACAAAAAATTATTAAAAAAAACACAGCAATAACAATCATACCAGTTTCCTCTCCACTTTGTTGCTGTTGTTGTTCTTGTTGTTGTTGCCTTTGCGATTTTAGCTCTTCCTCAAATCTTGATAAATCAGAGTCAAGACGTCTGATATGTTTATCAACCTAAAACCAATATTAGAGTGGTTCAAAAATAATTTTTTTGAAAATGTCTGCTGGCACCCCTTAAATGAGAAATTTTTTTTTAATTTTTTGAATATTTAAAATTTTTTTGAATAAAAATCTTTCCAGGAGTTGCTACAGACCCTTAAACATTAAATAGGTCCCTAATATTATTATAAAAAAAAAAGTTTTTCAATATATATATATATATATATATATATATATATATATATATATATATATATATATATATATATATATATATATATATATATATATATATATATATATATATATATATATATATATATATATATATATATATATATATATATATATATATATATATATATATATATATATATATATATATATAGAACCCTTAGATGTTGTCCGAAAGTTTTTTCCATATTTTGTTGACAAAAAGTAAAAATTAAAATGCAAGACCGGAATTTTTTTTTTTTAATAATGATAGACTGCCTGCCCCAACCAAACCCTCAGTCGATGTAGCAGCACTCCCTTGCAGGTCAGGCTATTTGTCAGTCGATGTAGCAGCACTCCCTTGCGAGTCAGGCTATTTGTCAGTCGATGTAGCAGCACTCCCTTGCGAGTCAGGCTATTTGTCAGTCGATGTAGCAGCACTCCCTTGCGAGTCAGGCTATAAGATAGTCGATGTAGCAACACTCCGCGCATGATTTACAGTAAAAAAAATAAAAATAAAAACATTTTAATAAAAAAAATAAAAATAAAACAATTTTATTAAAAAAAATAAAAATAAAAACATTGTTTATATTGTTAAAAACATTCAGAATGTTTTAAAAACATTCAGAATGTTTTTAAAAACATTCTGGTCAATTAAATTTGCGTTTTTGTGGTTTTTTTATATAACAATTAATTTGTAATTAAATTAATGGTTTTGACTTTCGTCCAACACGAAAATGTTGGACGAAAGTCAAAAGTAGTTAAAAGTGACGTATGTGTTGGCGTAAGAATCACTTTTTTCCTTCCGCTCTTCCTAAAGCCAACAAACTATAGATCTATACATATACATATATATATATATATATATATATATATATATATATATATATATATATATATATATATATATATATATATATATATATATAATAATATATATATATATAATAATAATAATAATAATAATAATAATAATAATAATAATAATAATAATAATATATATATATATATACATAGGCAATTCCATTTTTAAATTACGTTACACACGCAACAACTTTATCAAATATTTGCCTATTTAAACTATAAATTAAACATTTAGCTATTCTGTATGAAATCAGTTAGTCTGAAGAACAAAATAAGCTAAATAGTTTTGAATTGGGCCGAAAAAGGGCAAACTGAAATTACTAAAAATGCCACTTAACTTATGTTACAGAGATAACAAGGTAAAAAAGTTGCTTCAACTTTTAGGTCAGATTTCTGTGAATCAGTAAAGCAGTTCGAATTAGAAACTTTAACAAGATGTTGAGAACTCTATACCATTTTAAAAACTTTATCAGAGGTAACCGGCCAAAGAAAATAAACTGGTTTTTTTGATACTATATATTTAAACTATGTTACATCACTTATGTTACCGAGCAATTAATATCGTGGATTTTTTATATCTATTATTAAGAGTTAGAGTTATGCAACAAAAGAATTGAATTCATTCATTAAAAATAATTAACAAAGAAAATTTTAGAAAACTGGTGGCACTCTTCCTGATAGATTTTTCATAAGATTTATGTAAGTTATCATATTGAAAACAGTTTTTCCGCAAGACCAAGAGCAACTTTAAAAAATTATTTTAGTATAACAACTTTATTAATACAATTTGAGTCAATCAAATAAGAAAATCTTTGGTTTGTCGTGGTTTTTACTTACACTTCTTACATTTATGCATATTGGCTTATTTTCCTTAGGTTGAATTTTTAAAATGATGCAAAGTATTTACATTTAAATCTTTTAAAATATTTTTGACGTAAAAACTGCTATCACAGTTTAGGTAGGAGAGGATTTCAGGTATATGTGATGGTTTGTGACAGGAGGGAAGGGGTTAAGAATTGACAAATATAGGGGGACGTGCTTTATGGATGACCCCCTTAATTGCATTTACAAATGATTTGTTTTACTAAAACAAAAATAAAAAAGGTTCTAACTGATTTTTTTTTATATTAGGAGAATATATCAAAAAATTCTTTTTTTTTCATCAAAGTCTAAATAAAAATATTTATATAATTCTTATTTCTATTTTTTTATGTATATTTATATATCAACCAAAATAAGAATACATAAACAAATAAAAAAACAATAATATAAATAACTTTATTTAACACTAAAATAAAATAAAAGATTTTTTTTTTTAATTCTCCTAACATAAAAATATAAAAAGTTTCAGTTCAAACCTCTCAGCGTAATTAAGGAGAGATCCGAACGATTTCCATTTCTTAAAAACAAAAATCTAAATAAATTACCAAAAAAAAAAACGATTGAGCTTTTATGTAACTTCTGCCCCTTAGTATTAAGCTAAATCTTGAAACTCGTAGATAATAAAATCACCAAATATTTGTAAACAAAATAATACAATGAGCTTCGAGATTTTAAAAAAAATAAACCAATCAGAACACACACAAAATAAAACAACATTTTTTGAAAACGAAAGGACCTAAATGTGATATTTTTCTTCGGATCTCTCCCTAACTACATTAAGCTTGTCAACCAACGCGCGACGAAAAAAGTTTACTTAATGACGTAATTCATTTTGTTAACGACAAAGTGCCAGAACTTTAGTAAATGCATGTAGTTTTAACTTACGTTACACAAATTTAAAATAAAAATGTGCTTTAACTAAGCATCATTATTCAAAGCTTTATATGTAAAAACGTAACATTTAATATTCTTTTGCATATATTATTAAAAAACATTTTTACTAAACTTCTAAAGTTTAGTTAAAAAAAATTTTTTAACTAAACTTTAGAAAAAACAAAACTTTATCATGTTTTTGTTAACTTACGTTACATGAAAATTGCAAAAGTTCTTTCGTTATTTTCTTGAAATATATATACTTTTTAGAGTATAAAATCTGACCAACAACAATATGAACATGTTAGCTCCATTTTCACGCTAAATTAATTCCAATTATGCAAAAAAAATCATAGTTAAAATAACATTTTACAATGATACTTTTTTTATCATGCAACAATGAGAAAAACTGTAAATTTTGGAAGCATAAAAACAATCTAAATTACTTAATTTTAGTACTAAAGGCATACTTTAAATAAACTTTCATGTGTCTATATCAATTATCATTTGCAAAAAGTTAACGAAAAAGAGAATAAAGTTCAACTACCTTTTCATTTTCTGCCATGGAATTACCCATATATATATATATATATACATATATATATATATATATATATATATATATATATATATATATATATATATATATGCTTATAGTTTTACTTACGGGGACAGATTTTACAAAAAACTTACAGAGACATTAGAATTATCAGGGACATTTTTGTGTACCCATAAATCAAATATCCTCATATGTTTTTTGTAAAAAATACGTCCCCATAGACAACTTTTATACAAAGTGAAAAGTACATACATGGACTATCTTATAGCCTGCTGCCATTAGGAGTGCTCCTAAATCAACTGGCGGTTGATTTAGGGTCAGAACCAAGATCAGGTTTAGGGTTAGGGTTAGGGCTAGTTTTAAATATGGTTATATCATGTAATAAATCATTTTTGTAATTAGACAAACCATCTCATATGTTTGAACAGCAAGCTGAACTTTATCATCTCCATATTCTCTACTCTTCTGAAAAGCTTTTTCAATTTTAGAAAAAAAATCTTTCCTCTCTGCAGCAGGCAGATCTTTTACTTTGGATATATATTCTTCACATAATTTATCAATGTCATCGAGCAAATCTAGACAATAATAATTAAACTTATAACATTTAATAAAATTAATATTTTATAAAAAATAAAAAAAAACCAAGTCAGGCTCAGATTTTAGGTGTTACACTAGACATGTAATTAGTAAGCACAACAAAGAAATAAATTAAGTTGATCGATTTATTTTTTTTTAAGTGTAAAAGAGGATTGTCATTAACAAGGGAGATAATTCTTTCAAAAGTTAAAAAAACTTAGATTTTTCAATATGTTAAATAAATTATTTTTTTAATTTCTATTATTATTCAATTCTTTACTTACCATTTTACTTATTTTTTACCATTTTTATTTTTAATTTCTTATTATTATTCAACTTCTTTAATTAATTTTACTTATTTTTTACCATTTTTATTTTTAATTTCTTATTATTATTCAACTTCTTTAATTACCATTTTACTTATTTTTTACCATTTTTATTTTTAATTTCTTATTATTATTCAACTTCTTTAATTACCATTTTACTGTTGATTTTAAATTAGGAAAGTTACATAATTCTTTGCATGTTAATAAAGATTATACTTTAAAATAAGTTTTTATATTAAAATCTTTATATTAACGTTTTTATATTAAAAGAATTAAAAATACTTTCAGAAAACTAAATTTGCTGGTAAAGTACACCAAAAATAACAACAAAAAATCAAAAATGAAACTTGAAATAAAACATATCATTTATGTTATATTTGCGTAAAACATAAAAAAAGATAAATCTGGGTAGATTAGGGTAATATGAGCACCTTAAGCAAAAATTGATATACTTTCAAAAAAAATTATGCTGGACCCAAAATTTTTGCAAATAAACAATTTTTAGGGATCCCTAACCATGGTCCACTTAGATATTTGGACACCAGAAATTTTTTTCTTAAAAACACAGAGGTTTTAAAAAAAAATTAGCAAATGTGCTCATATTATCCAGACCACTTGGTGATATGAGCACTTCAAACTAGCTCAAAAATATAATATAAACTAAAAAATACCAACCTGACAATTAGAACTAATTTTTGGAATATAATAATTTGTTATTAAAAAAACTTATCATTAAAAGATCAAATTTTAGGCCACTTTTTGTTGAAACAATACTACTATGTTTTATAACAATACTACTATGTTGTTGCTATGTTTTCCGCAAAAAAATTTGTTTGTTATTTTTTTAATTTTATTAACTCAAACATTCGAATGTTAAAAATTAAAATTTTTTGAATTTAATTTACAGAAACATATTGTTATAATATTAAAATTTTTTACTATGTTTTGTTTTTATTCAAAAAGCAATTAAAACCACTGCTATTTTAGGACCTTAAAGAAGGTAATTTTAAAGAAAAACATTGGGTAATTTGAGCATGTTCATATTATACAAAAATGGCATCTTTAAATGAAGTCAAAACTAAATGTTGCTATGCATTATTTTTCAAACAAAAATGGTTTGGATTATTAGCTAACATATTTTTCTTTATGAAAAAATAAATTTTTTTATTTTAGCACCAAAATTTTGCACCACAGATTTATTTATTTGTGATGATATTATTTTAACAATGCAAAAAATTTAACAGCGTTTTAATTAGATGATAGCCACTAATTACTGCATATAAATTTACTGATTCCTATTATCACTACATAAAGTCGATTCAAAAAATATAAAGCAACTTTAACTTCACTGCTTACATTTAAGAAATTTTTAAATATGCTCAGCAAATGCAAAAATTTAACCAAAAAAAAGTATATATAAATACAAAAATTATTATTTTTTAAAAACAAAAAAACAAAAAAAAAACAACTAACTTTTGTATTTCAAACTTTTTTTATATTTAAATATTTAACAATTTTTATATTTAAATGTGCCGATCAAATATACTTGACCTTGTGCAGTGAACAAATTCACTCTGTCCCTTAAATGACTTTGTTGCTTATTGAGTTAATTACAAAATAGCATATTGCAACAAAAAGTTCTTTTAACTAACATTCTATTCAACTGAAATCGGCAAGCCAACCAAGTTTCTCATTTAAAAGCTATCGAGTTAAAATTGAAAACTTTTTTATTTAAAAGCTTTAAAAAATGATTTAAATAAGTTTTTTTACTTATCAATGATGACATTTTAAACCCTTAAATATCATAACTAATGCAACTTTAAATCAAAAAAATTTATTTAAAATTTACGCATAAAAATTTTGTTAATGATAAAAATTATAACATAAAATAAGATGAACAAAAATACAAATATCTATGTAAAAAAGTTCAAAAAGTTTTTTTACACAAAGAAGTGAATCAAAGAATTGCTCAGAATGAAACAAGTTGAATAATTATAATTAAACATTTGTAAAATATAAAAATATTCCTGCTATGAATATAACCCACCAAATAAAAAATCATTTTAAAGAGATTTATGAATCTAAAAAATGTCAAATTTTTCTACTTATTCTGAAACTTAATTTGCTTGTATTTATTGAGTTAGAAAACCACGCTATGAGCTGCCTTTTTTAAATATTTACTCTTTTTTGAATGTCAGAATCCATTGACCTTTTTTTTTAGGCCACACCTAAATTCTCAACATTGCAAAAATGCTGCATAAAAATTTTTCCTGGCTAACATCCTGATTAAATAGTTATAAAAAAACATTCTAAAAAGTAAAAATCAAATTGATGGACAATTAGTAACAAACTAAAAACTATAACTTAAACTATTAACAATATAAAGTCAATGGCAGTTTAAATTACCATGTGCTCTTTGATCTAAATCTTTTTGAAGGGAAAAATTTCTCTGTAAATCGTAAGGCAATCCTTCAATACCTATATAGAAAAGAAGTGAGAAATATAAAGCAAGCAATTAACAATGATTTCATTTAAAGAATAGTACTATTTGTTTAACGAATAGTACTATTCAATAAATAGTACTTTTCGTTAAATGAATTTATTTTGTTTAACAAATAGCCCTATTCCTTAAACGAATAGTACCATTCATTAATCAAATAGTGCTAATAGTTAGACAAATAGTACTATTCAGTAACAAATACTCCTATTCAATTAACAAATAGTCCTATTGTTTGTCGAATAGTACTATTTGTTATATATTTGTCAAACAGTACTATTTGTTAAATGAATTCATTAAACGAATAGTTTGTTTTTTTTTGACAAATTTTTTTGAAAAATTCGCTTAACGAATAGTACTATTCGTTTCACAAATAATACTATTCGTTAAATATATTCATCAATAAATATGCTATTCGCTATTTGTTCCACAAATCCAGTTTAAAGCTCAAAAATCTAATTTCATTTTTTTTTAACAATTGCTAAACAAATAATTTTCTTTGAACATTACTAGTGATTTGTATGGTTCTATTAATTATTAATGTTTGAAACTCTATTTGGGCATTATATTTGCAAAAAGGAATTTACTTTAAAATGCAGGTAAAATTCGTAGCGTTAAACATAAAAATCAGATAATACAAAATAAAACAACAAACATAATAGCTTATTTAATAAAAAGTTATTCATAAGTTTCTTTTTTTTTCTCCTTTTTCCAATATTATTTTATTATAAATAAAAATTTGGTGTCCCTTCTTCAATTATAGTTTTATTTAAGTGACATATCAACATAAATTTAATTTAAGTGACATATTAACTATATTTAATGAGATTTATTATTATCTTTCCGTATATGAAATTGTTATTGACATATAACACAATATATGCTTATTTAGTTATTATATTAATATATTTAAATTACCCTATTTTATTTGGTATATAATATAAATAAATATACTATATATAAACATTTAAATATATTTATTTATATTATATATAATGTAAATAAATATATTTAAATGTTTTTAATTTAAGTGCATGTTACACGTTTTTATCTGTGAGTGTTGCTAAAAAATTATTGTTATGTTTTAATGATATATTGACAGACAGTATTTTTGTTTTTAATATCATTATTGATATTACTATTATCATATTTATTAAATCATTGTTACTTTTTTTTGCAGTAGTTTTTATTTCATGATAGGTTGTTATCAGTTTCTAACTTTCCCATCTGTGCATAATATTCAATTGCTGTTTTGAGATTAATATTGGCTTATTATTATATAATTATCTTATAGCTTTTGTTGCATTATGAGATCTTTATGATACTTGCAATTTAGTTACCACTAACTTGACTCTACTTTAAATGATGTAATTAATTGTGTTGTATCTATTAATAATTAATGGCAGTGTAGAGAATTTTCTTATACAAAATATGTAATTGTGACAACATCTTATTACATCAACAAAAGATTGTATAATAGTTAAATTACTGACACTTTTACTTCATGATGTTCTTGATATTAAAACTTAGTCACTTCAAAGTTGCTTCAGAACTTATGTTATTCTAATAAAAACTCCACACTGTTGGTTAATATGATTAGAAAGACTTAAGAAAAAGAAATGTTTTGGTCACGCCTGTGTCTACAGCTGATGCTGAATGGTGTTTTATTACTTTAAAAAGAATTAAGACACTTTTGAATTATTAGGGCAGTTTTCATTCAACTTTTGTTGGTTTTTACGTAGGCTTAAAAGATTCAATACTTTATTTTGAAAGTATACTAGTCCTTAACTCTCTCAACTAATCAAAAAACGCTAGCGCCCTAACAAACACCAAAGCATCAATTACGCTGACAGCAAGTCGTTGCAATATTGTTTGGTTAATATTTCCTGGCCCCACCATAGTGTATTGTCACAGGCCGCCACTGATTACAAATGTTTATTTGCTTTTTATTTTTGTTACTTTTTATTATTACAATTACAGGGTGGCCAGCCAATAGCTAATTCAAAAATCAAGGATATTTCTAGGAAATTTTGAGTTTTTCAAGGATATGTTGATCTTTTTTCAACCAGAAAAAAACAAAATATGCTGATTTAAAAAAAAATGAAAATGAAAAACAACTAAATAATTAGTAGATGTTAACAATACTGATAATAACATTAAACAAAAATTTTTTTACATTACAGAAAATACATAATTATTAAATTCAGTATAAATCTCTGCAAAATTAATAATAACTCTGTTAAAGATAAAAACACGATAACAAAAAAATGAATTAATTCAGAAAAAAGATACCCAGGATTTTCAGGAATTATTGTAAAAGGGGTATTTTTCCAGGACATTTATAGGACCTATCGAAATCCAGGACTTTTCCAGGTTTTCAAGGACCACTAGCTACCCTGTATTATTTTTTTATTTACACTGTTATTATTATAATTTTTTATTTATTAATTTTTAGCATCACTTTTTAGTATTTTGTTTTACATAAGTATACATAATATAATATACATATATCCGAAACAGAAATGAAAAATTGTGTCAAATAATTTGCCTCAATTTTTCCAAGAGCTGGTTCTGAATTAGTTTCAGTTGACAAGTTTAAATTTCTAGGTACATAATTATTTTTAATTATGTACATTTCAAAAACGTTCTAAAATAAAATGGTTTTAAATTATACATTGGAAATAAATAACATCGAAACTTTTATACTGAATAATATTTTTATATTAGCAAGCGCTTTTAAATAAAATGATTTTTGTTTAAAGTAGCTATGCTGTATATAACTTTTTAAATTTATATTACATAAATTATACAAGTATGCATTTTTTAAATTAATGTTAAAAAAAAAATTATTTCATTTTCATATATGATGACTTTTTTAGACAATGATAGACTCTTAACTTAACTTAAATTAAAGCAAATCAATCAGAATAAAAAAACTTATAAATATACATTTAAAGAAAGCATGAAATAGTTTTAAAGAGTTTAATTATCTTTTTATTTAAATGCGTAAAAAACACAAAGAAAAAAAAATTTGCGGTAAAAATATGCTTTTTTTTTTTTTTTTAAATAAAATTTTATTATTAAACAATATTTAGTAATTTTTTAAAATAAAATTGAAATAAAAATCTTCCTTGTTTTAATTTTTATCTGAATTTTATTAAATACCACTTATATTGAACTTAATTGTCATTCAAATCTTTGTAACAAATTTTTTAACATAATCATCATTCAAATGTTTTTGAAGCGGTTTTTATAACATTAATTACTTCTTTTTGCTTACCGACATCTAAAAGACATCTTTAAACTAACTTAAATATTAAAAAATAATTAAAAGTCACTCAACCAAAATGGTTTTAGGCATACACATAAAGGAACCTTTATTTTAAAAAGTTAAAGAAATTTTTATCAGTTGATATAGTATCACTCCTTACATGTTTTACCTATTTGTCAGTCAATGTAGCAGCACACCTCACATGTTCTACCTAAATGTCAGTTGATGCAGCAGTACACCTTGCATGTTCTCCCTATTTGTCAGTCCATGTAGCAGCACTCCTCATATGTTTTACTTATTAGTCAGTTTATGTAGCAGCACTCCTCGCATGTTCTACCTGTTTGTCAGTTAATGTATGTAAAGTAAAAAAAAAAAACTTTATTATTTAAAAATAAAAACAGTATAAAATATCAAAAAATATAAACAAACACATTTTACATTAAAAAATTAATTCTAGTCAATTATCGTTTTAGCAGTTTAGAAGTGTTGGATGAAAGTAAAAAGTAACTAAAAATTGTTGGCTTAGAGAGTACCTCCCATACTCTCTAAGCCAACAATTTATAGAACTACAAATATATATATATATATAAATATATATATATATATATATATATATATATATATATATATATATATATATATATATATATATATATATATATATATATATGTATATTTGTATATATATGTATATACATATATATATGTATATATATATATATATATATATATATATATATATATATATATATATATATATATATATATATATATATATATATATATATATATATATATATATATACAGGGCTCAATTTAATTTTTTTAAATGTCCAATCTAATTTTTAAAATATTTTAACGGTTTTACAGAACTGAGTTATGCAATTGAAATCTTTGTCAAGTTATTAAGTTTATCTAACGTTAGTCTAGTGAAATTGTAGTTTTTTTCCTTATTATTTAGAATATTTCATCGCAGATTTTTGTTTTTTAATAAAACAGTTTCAATTTAATATTGTATGTTTTTTTAGATAGACTTCAATTTTCATGCTGTAACTGACAACACTTATTTATTATTATTTTTTGTTTGTTTACAATTTGATAACGACTGTTTTGATGCTTAAACAATTTAAATGCAATAAAAAACATTGTTATGTTAAGAATCACGGATCTTTTTTAAAGTTTTTATTTTATGTGAAGGCTTTAAATAAAATTAAAAATTAATTATAATGATTGTTTAAAATAAACGCATTATGTGTAAATTAAATGTTATATTTAAATTTCTCTTTTAGTAGGTATGTATTTTTTATGATAAATTTAAATGTTTGAAACTATTTTCCATGTCTTTCTAAAAATCTTTTAAAAGATTATTTTTTTAAGTTACCTTAAATTATGAATAAGTTAAATTAAGTTTTTCCATGATTTAATTGCTTTATTTTATTTATTTTTTTTTTATGTTTTTTTTTTTTTTAATGTTTACAAAGAATTGTTAAAAGTTTTTTTTTTTAGCTTGACTTACTAGTTTAAGCATGAAATGATTAAAAATAGCGATTTTAAAAAGACTCCTTTTTTTTTAAACAATTTTTTTGCAACTTTTTGAAAGAAATGATTATACGACGAAAAAAAAAAAAAATTTTCAATAATTTGATTTCACTTTTCAATCGTTTAATTAAAATGTGTTCATTTATTAAACAAGCATTAGAAGTAATTTGTTGAAGCCTTTTGCGTCATTTTAACTAAATGTTTTAAAAGATAAGTTTTAAAGTAATTTTTTTCAAAAGCAATTAAAAAAAGTCACAAAAAGTAATTTTAACTTCAAGTTTTTTTAGTTTTATTTTAAAGCTAATTTATTTTCATTTTTGTAAGGAATTGTTTTGCTTATTCTTTCAGTTTTTTCATTTTTTTTTCTAGTCAAAGTCGTGGTCAAGTTGTAACAAAAAAAAAGTTGTAAATTGATCAGATAATCTGAGGTTTTAGGCGAACAATGTCCGACCATTAAATTGAGGCCTATATATATATATATATATATATATATATATATATATATATATATATATATATATATATATATATATATATATATATATATATATATATATATATATATATATATATATATATATATATATATTGTAAATTGATCAGATAATCTGAGGTTTTAGGCGAAAAATGTCCAACCATTAAATTGAGGCCTATAT
>NC_088925.1:21672500-21715000 GCF_038396675.1 Hydra vulgaris
CTACCTAATTGTTTGTAATTGCAAAATCTGAAATCCACTCTTCAACCAAGGTGCAATTAACTTTGAAAGAGTGCAGCATAAAGACTTTTCATTATGGTATCTGATTTCAAAGTGTTTTGTCAACGGACAGTGGATAATTCTACTTTCTTTTTGTTTTGGATGCTTCTCCTTTAAATGCAAGAAGTATTGCAAAACCTCTTGCTCTATAGAAAATTTGTCTTTTGGTAAGGATGACCTGGATTCCCCAACCAAAAAATTTACTTTTTTCTTACTTTTTCCCGACATGAATAAAACTGTAGTAAATAGCTCTAATAAGCATATGAAGTAAGTATATCATGAAAGTTATCAATAATTATTTCCCGCGTTTTTAAATGAAAATTAAATATCGTCTTTGCTAAAAAGTAATTCGCATAACGTGTTTAAGCAAGTACGCTAAAGTATTAAAGTAAATGCAATTTTTTAGTTAGGTTTAGACAAAATATTTTAAGCAAATTAAATTACCATGCATTTTTTTTTTTTTCTATTAACTTAGAAGAAACTCTGGAAAGAAAAAAAATAGAATTATTTTGAGTTTTAGAACCCGCTCAAACGTGTTGAAAATAAGCTTTAAAAAGGGTAAATAAGTCTAAAATTAGACCATTAGGGCACTTAGCAACCCCTAAAAGTGGTTAAAACTAAAAAAAAAAAAAAATCTACTAATAAAATAGGGGTCTGCGCAGCAGATAAAACTCCATGGTACTTTAAATTTTTTCATGACCCCAAAATGAAGCAGTCTAATATATATACTTACACACATACATATAAACTAAAATGCTAAACTTACCTACCCTAAATGTGAAGACAATAATAATAAAAAAATTGTTTTCTGAGCTCAAAATAAATTCATTTTTGTTGACAGATTTCAAATTCTATTAAATAATTATTTAATGTGTGAAAACTTTTACCATGTAAAACATACAACCCCTTTTAAAAAATAACTAATGATTAAAATAGAATAAAACAAACTTTTGCTAAAGAATCATTAAGCTTTATAACTTCATATATATATATATATATATATATATATATATATATATATATATATATATATATATATATATATATATATATATATATATATATATATATATATATATATATATACATATATATATATATATTTATATATATATATTTATATATATATTTATATATGTATATATATATATATATATATATATATATATATATATATATATATATATATATATATATTTATATATATTTATATATATATATTTATATATGTATATATTAATACACAAAGGTTGCGATATCTAAATTCTTTTCAGTAATTAAATAAAAAATGAATCAGTCATAATCATAATTGGGAGCTCAAAACTTAAAGCAAAAAGTGCTAACACAAGAAGAAAGAAAACCTTTGAAGTTATGAATTGAAAAACCAAAAATTTAGCAAAGCAAGATAATAAAGTGCTTGAAATTAATATTGGTATTCTTAAAATTAAAAACATAGCACAAAACTGATGAACTTTTTGTACATTTATTTAGAGTCAAAATGCCCTTGTCAGATAAAAGATTTTAAAAACAACGGAATACAATTGTGCTTCTTGTGTTAATATAAAAGCATTTATATTAACACAAGAAGCACAATTAAGGAAAAACAGAATTTTAAAGCAGCGTAATGTAGCAATTTTATAAAAACAAAAATTATGTTTGTAAAAGAAAACTTTTAACTTTTTTTTTTCCAAAATTGAGATTTTATCTAAGCAATGTACTTTGATTTGATTATGCCTAATTGTTAACTTGTAATTTAATAATTCAATTAATTAATTTTGATTTTACAATTAGACAATAAATCAAATTAATAACTTTATCAAATAATTCTAGCTTTCAAATTTGTAACTTTTTTCAAAACAAAAGAATAAAAAGGGATTATATGCATTTTACACAAACAAGAAGTCTTTCTTAGTTCGTGTGTCATTTTTGTTGTTAAATCATAAAACTTTTAATCGAACTTACTTTCAAGGTAGTGCTCTAGATAAAACGAGTTTGACATACTTTAATGTAAACTTTTATTATAGGACGCTTTGTTATTATTTCGTGTAAAAAAGGTTATTCACAAAAGTACTTGATGTAACACTCGACTTACGCATGCAAACTTTAGTCATAGCCTAGTAACACAGTGCTTGATAAGCCAAAGTTTCCCTCTGGTCCGAATACTGTATGTGAATCCAAATACTGTTATCCGAATACTGTAAGTGATTCAGTGAGAAATCCGAATACTGTATGTGATTCAGTGAGTTTTTGATAATATTTGATGAAGAGGAAGAAGAGTTTTTTTTTTGCTTTTGGCTTTTAAACTGACAAGACGCATTTTAAGACGCTTAAGTTTTCATATTTTTTTTTACTGTTTTTATCTGCAGTTATATTTTATTTTAATAGAGTTTTTTCTTTACACTTTTTCTCTTACATTTTTTTCTTTCTTTATTTGCTTCTCACCCTATCTTGTTGCCTTGACTTTCTACAACTAACTAATCGATTAATTGCTTTGAGTTTTTTGATTAGATTTTTTTTGTTGCAACAATCGGCTTACCTTATATACATATATTTATATATGCATATACCTATATTTATATAAAAAATATATATTAAATCGAGAGTTTTATTTGTTTGTTCCATTTTCGGTTTAATCGCTATAAGCTTTATGCAAACCAGTAAGTTTTACCCCTATACACAGGGCCGGCGCGAGTAGGTGTCGCGTGGGAAGGGGGGAGGGTACCATTACAACTTTTGCTAACAAAAAAAAAAAACAATAAGTCCTCGTTTTTTAAGATTTACCCACTGCCTTTTCGACATTTTTTGACTGACTGTCTAAATTTACCGACTAAGTTATCTAAAAAGTCTACATTTGCCGACTGACTTGAATTTCCGACGAAATGAACGAAAAAATCGTTGGTGCTATAAAATTAAAACACAACCCAAAGATCTTGTTTAAATATGTGTATATTTAAACAAGCGAAATGTTAAAACTACTATAACTGCTTTAAATGGAATCAAAGGCGACACTATCACAAATCCAATAGACATTGCAAATCGACTTAACAATCACTTTCACAGTGTTTTCAACTTAAATGAAGATGATAAACTGCCATTTTCTACAAAATGAACTGAAGCCATTGGCAAATATTCGTAAATAACTCGAAATATGGTTAAAAAAGACTTTAGTGATCTATCAGTTAAAAAAACCGTTGGCGTAGATGGTGTAAGCGCGCATGTATTGAAGAACTGTTCTGATAGCTTCTCGATACCGTTTGGCACAATTTTTCAGAAGTTGCTAGATAGTCGGTGTTGCACAAAAGGCTAATATAACACCAAAGGTCAAGAAAAAAAGGAGACTTGACCCAGAAAATTCCCGGCTTATATCTTTAACTTCAATTGTATTTAAAGTAATGGAGAAAATAATACGTGACAATATGGTCAATCATTTAGTCGAGTATGACCTTATTTCAAAAAATTAACATGAATTTATTAGTAAAAAAGCGTGTGTGACCATTTTATTGGATTCAATTGACATGAGCTCTAAGGCATTATCTAACAAGGTATCTATAGATTGTAGCATTCATAAATATTAGTAAAGTGTTCAATAAGGTTCCACACAAGTGACTCATTCACAAACTTGAGGCATATGGTTTCGCTGGAAATCTCCTAATTTGGATAAAATCGTTTTTACATCAGCAGTTTCAAGTAACTGTGATGAGTGATTGCGTGTCATTTTGGTTGGAGGTGTTGAGATGAGTCCCTCAAGGATCCGTCTTAGGTCCAATTCTATTCATCATTTTCGTAAATGAGATACCTGATACTATTATTCACCCTTGTAAAATGTATGCAGATGACACGAAACTGCTGGCCCATTCAGACCACAATTTTAGTCTTACAAAAACTTCAAAATGATATCTACAACATATTTGAGTGATATAAAATCTGTCATATGAAACTCAATATCGATAAGTATAAAATCATGTACATAAGTAAAACAAACAATCTTTATGTCTACTCAGTGCTAGCTATTAACTATAATAGCGTCGAGCTTGCTTCATATTTAGTCAAATGTGATCTGCGCGTCATGGTCACGCTAGATTTGAAATGGCATTATAATTCAGCCAATGCAATCAAAAAAATCAACCTTGTTCTAGATATGTTGTACCGTATATTCAGCCACATGCTTTAAAAACTTCTTAAAATTCTATTTACAACGTTTGGATGCTCATCTAGGATTTGTGTTAGCAGCCAGCAATCCATCGTCAAGAGTGGATATTAATAAAATTGAGAAAGTACAAAGAAGAGTAATCCGTTTTATTCTTACAGTCGACTCTTATACAAAGATACTTTGATTCTACTAAATTTAACTTCTTGAGAAACACGTCAATTTAGTGAAGATCTGATTCAAGCGTATAAAATTGCTAACAAGATAGACATTGTCTCATGAAAAGAATCCTATGTTCTTCGTGTTGGGGTGGCGAATCAAATAAAAACTAGAGGAGAGGACAACATCTAAAATTGACAAGATAATATGCACAAAATTGCGAGCAAATACTTAAGTTATTTACAACTAAGTGGTGAATCATTGGAACGCATTGCCATCAGATGTTAAATGCGCTATATCTGTTAACAGTTTCAAAGCTAAGCTCGGTGCAGAAATTTAAACAAGATTATAACAAAATGAAAATACTAAAGTACAATTTTATACTTCATACTAATCTTTGAAAGAAGTTAAGAGCTTGAATCTCACCATCTCACAATCTATTTCCATGTAATCTTTATATATTGATCTAAATAAAAATAACGTGCAGTAAGTCCACCAATTACAGAATCAAAAATGTGATAAAAAACCGTTCTCCGAAATGTTGCCTCCTCTCCTGATTCTGCTTCTGTTAATTCCGTAATTTGTTCATCACCTTTAATTTGCTCCCCAAAAAAACTTTTGCGTTTCACTTTTCTGTGGATTGGAAATTCAGAACTGATTTTTGCAACATCTGCAACTAACTTGGCTTCTTCTAAAATTGTATGCCATTCCTCCCGAACAGATTTGAGTTGACTAATCAATGCTTCAATATTTTCCACCTCAATATCAATAGTTGCTTTTCTTGCCTGAATGACCTGGTTGCAGCGGTCAATCAATGTGAGAACTTTCAGCCAAATTCCAGACATGAGAACACATTTGAAGGAGCTCATATATTTTAGGGCACCTCTAATCTCAGTTTTTGCTTTAGGCGTGAGATTCAAGCTCTTAACTTCTTTCAAAAATTCAATGATTTGGCTCAAGTGATTATAGAAAGGGCGAATGCTGTCAAGTCTCTCAGTCCATCGTGTTCCTGATTGTCCATGCAAAGACACACCGTGAAGTCTCTTTTGCAATATTTCCCAGCGTTGCGGACTAGCAGAAAAGATCGTATATACGGTTTGAACAGTTCCAAAGAAAGTCTCAGCATCTGTACAGCTTGAGGCAGCATTCTGTCCACACAAATTCAATGAATGACAATCACAGGGTGAGAATACAGACAATGGATTCTTCTTTTGTAGGATTGCTTGAACACCCTTATATTTTCCTGACATGTTGACTCCATTGTCATAGCCTTGGCCACGGCAGTCTTCAAAACAAATTTTTAATGTTTCCAAAGTTTCCAGAATTAATTCCGCAATATAAGATCCAGTCTTCTTGGCACAATCTGCAAAGAACAAAAACCGCTCTTCAATTAAAAATTTTCCAGGTTCTTTTTCATGTACATATCGAATGACAAACGAACTTTGTTCAGTATGGCTCACATCAGGAGTGGCATCAACCATAATTGAAAAATACTTTGCAGACTTGCACTCTATAATTTGCTTGCGAACCTCAGCTGCACAAAGGCCAATGAATTCATTTTGAGAACGATTTGACAAGTAATGCGCCTGAAGACGTTGACCCTTGTCCTGTGATTGTTTAACTTTTATCACATGTTCCTTAAGAATTGGTTCATAATGCGAAATCAGTTCCAGCAATCCTAAGAAATTTCCATTATGAGAATCTCCAATTAGGTCAGATTTTCCACGAATAGCCAATCCACGTTCACAAAGAAACAGAATCACATCCAAGATTCGTTCCAAGATTCGTTCCAAGATTTTTCTCCAGGTGTCAGCTTCATTGAGAATTTGGCGATTCATCAAATGTTCAATTGACTGATCAGTTTTCATTCGAGCTTCCAATTCACGCCACTGAATGTAGCATTGTTTATTGATTTTCGAATGCTCATGTTCAGGAATTCGACTGATGAGATTCTTCCACTTCTTTTCATATCCCCATCCTCCAATCATTGCAAGGGATGAAGTCATGTGTGGAAGTTGATTTCTAGGTAAAAATAATCGGTATGGAAAACAAAACAATGCTGTCTTTGCTGGGCTAAATACAAGCCAATTCCGCGAGAAGGATTCCCCATTCGGCATTCTGCTTTTCAAAACTGACATTGGAAATATGTGATTTCCATTATCTTTAGGCATATCCAGTGGGAAAGGAATGTGACCAGCCATGACAAACTTTTCCAATTCACCAATGTCAAATGGCTGCAACAATGCTGGTCCATCACTGCTAGTGGTCCTTGTAGAAGTATTATCACTACCACTAATTTGACAGTCTTCAAAAGTGGCTAATTTCTCTATACTGCCAGCACTATTACCAGAAACAGAAGATTGGATACTACCGTCATATTTTTGCTTCGTTGAGCTAGTGTAAAGGGCATCTGATGTTTTAGGAGTAGTTGTAATTCCAACATCAAATAATGTTTGCCTTCCTTTATGTAGAGCCGCTTTTTTTACTTTACTGATTTTTAACTTTGATGCACCAGATGGATACGTGCGTTTCATTTTTATTTTTTTAAATACTTTCGTCTAATAGACATATATACATATATATATATATATATATATATATATATATATATATATATATATATATATATATATATATATATACACGATTAAATAATTTATTTTTATTAATCTATAAATTAAATTGTACAATCAAGCAAATCGCCTGTAAAAAAACTAATCCAAATACGCCATTTTTAAAATAAGATTTAAACACATTATAACTTTTCCCGCTAAATTCAAGATAAGCATGTAGATAAGATTTAAACAAAAGCTCTTCCGCAGGGATATTCTATAAATTACGCAACGCTAAACTTATTTTTAAAAAAATTATTAGATCTCAAGCTCATTTTTGAGGCAATTTTCATTAAACTTAATGAGCTATTTTTATTTTTTATGTAAGTTAAAGCTCTTGATGGGGAAAAAGAGAAGGAAAAAAAAACCTGGAATGTTATTGCCGCTGTTGGGGGCCCCCATAGGGTCCGGGGCCCCGAGCAATTTGCTCGGGTGACTCACGCTCTGCACGCCCCTGACTACTACTACTAATTTTTTTTAAAATTTAAGTTTTAATTTATTTTAAATATAAAAATCTATATAAGAGGGTTTTGACTTTTTAACTTTATGTAAAATAATTTCCTGTGTCATAAATCGATGAATTTTTGCTCAAAAGTACTTAAAATGGGTTTTATTCTGATTAATTTTCAAAAGAGGTCACATACAACACGAAGATTCTAAAATGGTATATAAGTAGTGTTTGCCGGCACTAGCATTAAGACTTTCTGAAAGCTAGAACTTTTTTAAATCTTATGAAACTTTCTGAAGGCTAAAATTTTCTTGAATGTTTTGGATGTTTTGAGAAATCTCTGAAACTTTCTAGAACTTTTGAAGTCTTCCAGAAGTATATGGAAATTAGCAAGATTTAGAGACTATATAAGCTACTTGATTCAGCAACGCTAATAATGAAATATATGAAACTATATTCACCAGATGAAAGTTAAACAATATAGAAGTGCAATAGTGCTTGTATTTATTATTATTGTCTCTCAATATGTATTCAAGTATTATCTTCAATCATTATGCCCTATAAGAAAAGCGCTTCCACAACTGAAAGAAACAAGACAAATAAAGTTATCAATCAGCAAAGCAGAAACTATTTGTCGAAATCTCAAGATGTGATTGACATTCAGACACCTTCACAGTCTGATATATTCAGATCAACTATTAAAAATGCTAATAAACTTTAAGAAGAATCGAAGAATACATTTAAAAAGCTGGTCACGCATCTATGACTACAGCCGCTTAGGAAACTTCAAGAGAAAAATAAAAAAAATGTGAGGAAACAATGTCTTGTACAGTTTCAGTTGATGGTTTATTGCAGCAGCAAGGATACAGTTTAAAAAGATTCCAGGTTAAGACGTTGATGAAATACCTGGTTATTCGGCAGGCTAATGATAATGAAATGTTTTTTTCGTCCGTTTAACGTTGTTTTCAGTTTTCTCTCATTATTTAATTGTAAGTGATTTTGTCAACTTTAAAGCAAGATATTTTAAGAAAGCTACAAGCTTTTAGCTTAAAATTTTCTAACAAATTAATTATATCTTTTTTTAAGAACAAACTAATTTAAAAGTTAGGAATTAAACCAAAACTGAGACTTTATACAAAAAAAAACTGTCGTTTTATGGCAATTTTTGAAGCAAAGTTCCATCTTGATTGATTTTTTCTTCCAAAATTCTAATGAGAAGCAAATATCATTATTTTGATAATGAACCTTTTGTATTTTGACTATATATAGTTCCATGGGTATTCCGTGTATACTATATATAGTTCCGTGTATATACATCGAAAAACTTTAGTAGTTTTTTCTATTAAACTCTTAAACTTTAGTTTGTAAATATTTTGTTAACAATATGCTATTAAAACAACAAATTTTTTTGTAATAATCAAGACAAAAAGACTACTTTTTAAATAAAACTTTTTCAAAATACTTTATTTTGAAATAAAAAACATAATAAAATTGTTGTGTTTTGTCTTTAGAATTTATATTTGTAATGAGTATGTACCACAATAATGAAATTACCATTACCATCATCGGTCAATGAAAAAAGATTATTGAAGCTTAAAGCTTATCTTTAAATCGTTTGATGTTTTTGCAAATTTTCCATAACTGCATTAACATATTAAATAAAGAGGCAGATTTTCTTTTTATAAGAATGAAGAATTAAGTTTAAAAAAATCTCGTCGCCTCTAATAACACTCTTAGTAAACACAAATGAGAGATAAATCTTGTTTTTTTTTCCAATTTAAATCACATTTTTACACGTCATTTTTTTAATTAGTTAGGTATCAATGTTATACGGTTGTAAAATTAGCGTCATTTGAACTTTCTGCGAATTGTTAAACAAAAATAAAGCGAAGAAGTTCATAACTGTTTAATTTGCTTTTAATGTTAATAATATGCGTCACATTTTTCGTTTCTTGATAGTTTTAATAATTAAATTATGCGTTACAGTAAATGTTTCTCTGTTATTTGAAACTAAATCAGCTAAATCGCTCACACCATACTTTCTTTTTCTAAGTAGAGTACATTTAATAAAATTTGTTTTTCCATGTAAGTTGCTCAACAATAAAGTATTAACCTTTTCACTAATTTCTTTAACTGCGTCGTCGTTTATGTCATTAGGTATTTTCAAAGATTCTTGACTGCTAGATGTAATTTTTTCATTCATGATATTCGATTTTCCGTGGAAATTGCTTAACAATAAAGTGTTAAACTTTTCATTAATATCTTTTACTACATTGTCGTAAATGCCATTGGGTATTTTTAAAGCTTCTTGATTATTAGATGTAGTCTTTTCATTCATGCTTAACATTACCAAAATCATATAAACAATGAAAAGTTCAAACAAATAACTGCAGCTGCTATAACTTATTTTTGCAAATAATGCTCTATTCAAAATGATTACGTCACTACCGGTTTTACGTCAACAATAAAATTTTTGTCAAATTTTCGTTTTTATTGTAAGTCAAATTTTCGTTTTTATTGTATAAATGTTCGTCAAATTTTTGTTTTTATTGTAAGAATGAGTAAAAGTTTAACCACATAGATTGAAAATTAAAGAGTCATAGATTAAAACAGTTAACTAAAGTTGTGTAAATAAAACCATGTAAAACTTATAAAAGTAAAAGAGTACTGTAACTTTTTTTTTGAGTTTTTCACTTTCGTGTAGTATCTCTTAAAAGTGATTTTTTTAATTTAGTTTGAGTTTTAAAGCTTAACACTGGTGTACTTAAAAACAAAAAGTAGCTACTTTTATTTTGAATTTATTAGCTGTTGCGGCAACTTAACCCTCAATTGAATGTTTCAAACAGGTTTTGATTTTTTTACAAATTTCAACACATATTTTAAAACAATCAAACAGGCATTTTTCAAAAAAAGTTTCGTCTTTAAAACGGATTTTTAAATGCCTGTTAACTAAACTTAAGAACTTTTGGAAGACGTTTAAAAAATGCCTAAAATACGTTCAGAACGTAACTTAGAAATGTCCTTTGGGATTAGACAAGCTTCTAACCAAGTCTGAGCAAACTCATTTTGAGAAAATAATTAAAAACTAAACTACTCTTTGTTTTGCGCATCAACAGAAATCGGTATTTTCTTTGTCTATTTTTAGAACTAAAAATTTTTCGTTCTAAAAATGGTCTGATATTTGAATAGAGGATAGATTTCAGTATATAGAATGTAAGTTGGAATAAACTCAAAATTTTCTATTTTGCGACAACATGTTTTGTAGATGGGCTCCTCAGTTATTTTTAGCTTATAATAAAAATGATTCAAAGACATTTAACGACGCAATAAGACATTTAATGACGCAATAAGTTTTTAAGCTTTTTAAAATATGCTTTTGACGTCATCAAGTTTTAAAAGGATCAAGTAAGCCTCCGTTTCTTTGAAAATTTTCTTGATTTCCCTTTCTAAAAAATTCTTTGTTTGTGAAATGTATTTAAAAATTTAATTTTTTTTTTAATATATAAAATATATTTTCTGTATAAAGTATGTTTAGCATATAAAATATATTTTTTTTTATATAAAAATGTTTTATATAAAATTTGTTTTATAAAAAATTTTGTATAAAATAAAAAATTATATAAATTTTATAAAAAAGAGTGTTTTATATACAAAATATGTTTTATATAAAAAAATATGATCTATATGTAAAATAGGCGTATTTCATGAAACCGTTTTTGCGTAAATAAATTTAACGCGTGGTGAATTGACTTAATTGACGTAAAAATTTCGAAATGCATTATTATTATTTATATATTACTATATTACTCATCTATTCATAATCATTAATTTTGCTAATATTATATGGGGAAGTTTTGCTGCCGTCAGAAATTGCGATCCGCTCAATTATATTGCGGATTGAGACACTCGTTCTTTACTTTTTTTTTTGTTGAAAGGAAAGTTCTAAATATTCATATATTAAGAACTCAAGTCAAAATTAAAAAAATCAAGCCGTATTAAAACTAAATCACTTCTTAATCCTTGGTTCACTTAAAACCTCCGAAAGTCTTCGAAACGAAAACAAAAGCTATAAATACGTTTTATTAAATCAAAGAAAGATTGTGACAAAACAGAATTACTTCGAGCACAAGCGTCTGAAAGGATTAAAAAAATAGCAAGAGCTACATACTTAAAAATACAAACTGTTAGAACTGAAAGATAAGAAAAAAAACTTGGGATGCTATTAAAGACATTTTTAGTAAACAAAAAATACATAACAGTCTTACCAATTGTGTAATTACTGTAGACGGCACACAAATCTCTAATGTAAAATCGCCGGCAACAAAATTTAACGAGTTTTTCGTCAATACAGGTTTTAACTTAACTGTGTGATTCGATAAAAAAAAATATAAAAAAAAAACACAAATAAATAATAATATAAAAATTAAACACAAATAAAGCGACAAGCTATGATTCTAATTCAGCTAGCATGATCAAAAATTGCTAGCTGAAATAGAATCATGAAGAAGTTTTATTAGATACTTTCAATAAATCGTTTAAAACAGTTGCAATGCTTACACCTATTTTTAAAACAGGATATGAGATTCTGGTAACAAATTATTGACCTATATCGGTGTTACTTGTTTTTCAAAAATCTTCGAGCGTATTATGTATAATAGGCTATTTGCATTTTTGAATAAAAACAATCTTCTCTATTATAACCAATATTGTTATCGATTAAATTTTCGTTTAAAATTCGATCAATATTCTCCTAGAACAAGCAAATGGAATACTTATGAATTGCCAAGAACTATTAGTAAGTATTCTGAATATGGAATACCATACCGCGGACCAAAACTACGAAACGTTTTTCAAAAAACAAAAAATTTAAATACGGTAAAATTGTTAAACTCCTGGAATAATTTTGTAATAAATAATGAAGTTTTTAAATTAAATAAACAATTTTCTTGATTTTTCGAAATGAAAATCGAATTCCATTATTCTTAGTTCTTTACTTGTTTCAATTGGCTCTTATTTTGATATTTAACAGTTTAAGTTTGCCAGTATATTTAATTGAGCATTGCTAAAACTATATTGATATTATTTACTTTCTTGTAAAATTAATGTAAATATTTATGCTAACTTTTACCTATTTATTGTATTGGAGATGTACATTGTACATCTCCAATATAATAAAATAAAATAAGATACTTTAAAAATACTTTGTAAACGTTTCTTTGTAACTATATTTCTTATTACATGAACAGCAAATATATAATAAATTAAAAAAAAACTACTCTACAAAAAAACTGCACTTATCACTGCACTTAGTTGAAGTTGTCAGCGGAGCATCTTCTTATAATAAATTTATATTAGGTATATTCCCAGACTTGTCAAAAACATTTGACATCGTTTATCATCAGATTTTACTGGAAAAACTAAAATATTATGGAGTATGTCATTAATGCCATAAATGGTTTACCAGTTACTTAACTGATCGAAAACAATTTATATCTCTAAATGTAAATATAAATCTATATTTAGGCAAAAAAGGCTCCATCTTAGGTTTACTACTACATCTACTGTTTGTAACCTATGTCAACGATCTATATTGAGCATTAAATACTGTCTACTATTATGTTTGCAGACGACCCTAGAACAAATATCAAACTGGTTTAACGCTAACAGCCTATCTTTAAACTGATAAAACTAAGTTTTTCTTTTTCCATTCTAAACGAAATTTTCAATATATTCCTACACCTTTACTAATCCTATATATATAAATACATCAAAATTGAGCGCTCCTTCACAAACAAAATACTTGGTGCATAGTCTACACATTAAATACACATTAGTGTGATTCTATTTTTTAGTTTGTCTTGCAAACCTTTTCTAAAACATGAATAATTGTATTCTAAGAGCAACTAAACAAAAAATAATTAAAAATTTGAAAATTTTACTAGGTCAAAAAAAAAAGTTACTTTATGGAAATAAGACAAAATACTTAGGCAAAAAAATGGATAATTTGTATGATATTTTTTTAATTAGCTGAAGTTAATAGTGAATATAATATAAAACTAGCTTAACAATTATTGGTGGATTAGAAATAAAATAACTGTATTCCATTTTCTATTTTAGTTATAATTATATTTACCTAAATATGTCCCACATAAGTGCTAAAGGAGCATTAAAGAGAAAAGCAAACAACTTAATACCACCGTGTTCAAAGGAATCTCGGGAACTGCTTGCTTCAGCAGCGCCTTATGGATTACGGACTAAATCCTTAGCCAATTTCAAGACTATTCCAGAAGTCCGCCACATTCTTGGCTACTATCACCATTTAGCTGACACACGCCCCGCACCACCATCAAGAGCTGTTATGCAAATAATAGCAAAAGATTTGGAGCAGCTCTGGAATGTGAAATTTAGCATGCCCTCAGTATCCAGAGCTGGCATCACAAAAAAATTGAAGTTGTGAATGCTTATAAATTAAGTTTGAAGAGAAAATCGAATATGGATTTTTTTATGCCATTTGATATCCTTAATAAAAATATAAAGCTGAAGAGGGAAGAGCAGATCTTCTACAATCATCAAATGGATGATAGAAAGAGCTGTGTATTAACCAGCCAAACAGTTGTTGAGCATCCTGCTAACAGGCAGTTGATACCAAAAAACATGGATCTTGATTATGTAGAGCAACTGTACACAGAGTCAAGTTCTGAAAATGATGATAACGTTGATGATTTTCAGCCTAGGTTTGAACGACCCAAACGGAAGTTTAAATCAAAGGTGAATAATAATAATTTTTGGAAATAAAAAAAGTCTTTTTATTAAATTTATATTAATTTTACTTTTGGTTTAAGGCGATGCCAATTGCCATTATGTGCGCAGAAGCTGGTATCTCAACCCACAAAGGAGTTAGTGTAACTCGCTCATTAAGTTATTTCCATAGTGACATTCCAACTCCAAATCAATCGGCTATTTTTAAAGCTGGTAAAAGGTTGCAAGTCACAACTCTACTTAAACTTAAAGAAACTTTGTCTGTTCAATTATCCTTTATATTACACTTTGATGGAAAAGGTGTGGCACCATATGATTATGGGATTAAAAAAGTGGAACGCATGGTCATCGCCCTTCAGTCTGATGGACCAATATTTTGGTACATTGGCCTCAAAGCATTACATACTAGCGGAACTTCTAAAAATCTAGCCGCTATGATAACGGAAACATTGTTAGAGTATAATGTTGTGCATAAAATATCCCTTATAATTTGTGACACCTGCTCTGTCAATACAGGCTAGTAAAATTAAAATTATTTATTTTTAAATAATAAAATAATAAAATTTAATAAGTTATTCCATTTTACTTTAGGTGGATCTTATGATGGTTCTGGTGGAGTAGTAGGCATTTTAAGATCTAAGCTATTTAACAGGCCTGTTCCTTATTATGGATGCAATGCTCACATTTTGGACCTTGTTTTGAAAAAAATGGTAATTTTCCACTTGCCAACACCATCAAAATTGCCTACTCTAACTGATTTTAAGTTCATTCAAAAACTAAAAAATAAGTATCCGCAATTGAAAGAATCATACAATATCCTGCATAAAACACCTCATCCTCCTCCTACTGTAAAAACCTGGAGAGATGATTATAAGCTATTGGCTAGGTTTGTTTTATAAAAAATTATTATTTTCAATATCAATGATTTGTATATGTGATGAATGCGTTGATTCATTTTATTGTTTATTTTTCCAGGTTATGTATTGCATTTAGGCACTATTTGGACACCAATATTTTACCCAAACTGCAGCTACCAACGAAATTACCAAGTTCTCACTCAGCAAGGTGGAACAATAGAGCAATATATGTCTTGTTAGGCTACTTTCTACTTCCTGAAGAACGACCATTATTGAAAGAAATAGCTAAGTTTATTAGCTGTTCTTGGTCACTTGCATGGTTTAAAATGAGAGAGGAACCCAACTGGGAAAACTTAAAAGAAACTACATCAAGTTGCATTAAAGCCCAAGAAGCTCTGACAAGACATATTCTTGGTGTTAAAATCTCATTCAAGAATGTGCATCGAACAAATGAGGTAGCTGAGAGAGGACTCCGAGCTATGGACATCCGATGTTCCCGGGCTAAGTCTGATGATGCTCTTGAGAGACTTTTTTTAACAGAAATGTTTATGCAAATGTCGAATAAAAAATAACTTCACTTTATAAACTTTGTCGTATTTCTTTTGCTTATGTATAAAGTAAAAAAGGACTAAAAAAAAGAAATAATTTTGTCTTAATTCCATAAAGTAACTTTTTTTTTTGACCTAGTAAAATTTTCAAATTTTTAATTATTTTTTATTTTGTTGCTCTTAGAATACAATTATTCATGTTTTAGAAAAGGTTTGCATGACAAACTAAAAAATAGAATCATACTAATACACATCCTTCAACTCTGCTTAAATCGAAAAAAGAATGGAACGCTAATTTAAAAAATGTATATTATATTAAATCGACAAACTTTCTCAAAATATTTTATTTATTGCGTTTTAAATTTTA
The DNA here is from genome assembly GCF_038396675.1 of Hydra vulgaris. Lineage (NCBI taxonomy): Eukaryota > Metazoa > Cnidaria > Hydrozoa > Anthoathecata > Hydridae > Hydra > Hydra vulgaris. The sequence continues at coordinate 21,688,455 of NC_088925.1, forward strand.
AGGAAGTAAATCTGGCGCTGGATAAAAGTTTTCGCGTTGGATTAATAGAAACCTCTACTAAACTTTACCAAACTTTGTATTGTTATTTGTGACTTCATTTTGATTATTAATAGTAATAATGGTTTAAAAAAGCTGTATTTTTGGTTGTAACTCTTAAATTAATAGTGGTGAAGTAGTCCCAGTTTTTAGTTTTCTAAAAAATGATGATTTGTGAAAGTTATGGGTTAGATTTGTTAACTGAAATTTCCGGACTAAATCATCTGCGATATGTTTAAAACATATTGATGAAAATTTAATTGAATGAAAATTTAAATTTTTACACAAAAGAGCATTAGTAAATTGTTTAATCTGAAGCCTGTTCCTACAACATACCCGGCTAGCGTAGCAACAACTCCACTTCCAATTATGTCTATACCAAGAGAATCACCAACTAAAAGAATTTTTCAAGAAGATGAACATCCGAAGTTTTTATTAATTGATTTTAATGAACATTTTAATTCTCTTACATTTGTTGATTCACCAACAGGATATCCATTTTCCAAATTTGATGACTGTGTCGTATTCTATAAAATTGTTCAAAATAAACTACACATACCTGAAGTTGCTTAATACATTCGCATTGACAAAATTCTTTATGTCAAACTTTTTTATAAAAATCTTCCAGTTTCTTTAACATTTAGAGTAACCCACCAACTACCCGGAAACTACAGGCAAAATATCACGGTTGTTTTAGGTATCTTCCTTGAAATTACAGCAGCAGCAATAAAATCATACTTTCTTGAACGCTTTGATATTGCAGCTTTCCTAACTCTTTTCAATAAATGGTGGACAATTACAAATTCAAAAAATCAGTTTTCTAATAACCGCCTTGATAATACTCCTATTATAAATGCTGAAAAACCTGACTTTTTTTGACTTTTTTGCTGACTGGTTAAATAAATAAAAAAACACTAAAATTCTAAACTTTTAGAAATATACATTATCTCCTTAAACATTAGCTCTACAAAGATTTTAGTATGTCAAGGTTTTATTATACAAAGGTTCATTGATAAAAAAACTGTTAGAAGTTAATTATAAATTTATATCGAGTGCTTGTTTTCAAAGTGATTGGTTAGAAAGAAGATTTGGACAATACTGTCAAAGGAGTGGTCAGTTTAAACGACATTATTATAGTGAGAAGATAACTTTAATGAAAAGTTAAATAAAGGAAGGAATTTATTTTTTTGAAAATGAAATTAATGCTGTTGAAGATACACAACCTGAAAGATCCTTGACGGAACAGGTTAAAGAAAGAGATTTAAATTGTGTAACTTTATCAGATGATTTTTGTTTCCAGTTATATTGCTGGTTTTATTGCCAAAAAACTGATTAAGAATTTAAAATATGTCTCAAATTGCTTTGTACTCAACATTGTCAACAGGAGTTGAGTAATTACAATTATTAGAATAAATTGTCCAGAGGAGGGCTAGCAACTCCATCATTACTGCTTTTAAAATAAGATTTTTTGACAATAATCATTATCAAAAATCACATTTTCTCGCTTTTTATTTTATTTTTTGTGCGTATTTATATATATAAAGTTATTGTATATTCACTTTTACTTTTACCTAATCTAGTTATGATATTTTACTTTATCTTTTATATACTTTACTTAAAATATATATAAAGTTTTATATATTAACTCTTACTTTTACTCAATCTATTTATGATATTATGTATTAAACGATATTTTACTTTATTTATTATATATCTTTTGTAAACATTCATTTAAATTTTCTTTTATGTTATATATTCTTGAAGCAACTTTGTAAAAATTATAAATTGTAACACGGTGCTTGGCGATAAGGCAAATTATGCCTTCTTCTTGCTCCGGCCATTAACTTAATTGTAAATTTATGGAAACTGTCAAATTTGTTAAACGGCAAAATAAAATAAAATAATAAATAATAATAAAAAAAAAAAAAAAAGAATATGTCTGTGACAGCTTCATTATGCGAGATCTGACAGCTTCATTATGCGAGTATTTAATGTAATTAATCAGTCTCAAATGCAGCACTGTAAAGCAGCAAAGATAGTTCTTTGAAGTAGAGAAGGTTACCAACCGTTTTTTAAGTTTAAATCACCAAAGTTGTGCAAATGGAACTATACACACTCAGGGCCGGCGCGAGTATGTGACACGTAGAGGGAGGGAAGGAGGCGAGGGGGGGGGGTGCGGTTACACTTTTTGCCGACTGAAAAAAAAAGTTCCTCATTTTTTGACATTTGCTGACTGACTTGTCTACATTTGCCGGCTCTCTGTCAATATTTGCCGACTGACTTGTAAAAGGATCAAATTTTTAACTGGCCTTCTATTTTTTTTAATTTAAGCAAAATAGAAGGCTTTATAAGTAAGCCATGTTTATTGTTTAATAGATGAAAACTTATCCTGGAGAAATCGTATTAAATAAATTCGTAAAAAAATCTTGAAAAATCTTGTTATTTTATATAAAACCCGTCAAAATTAGACAAATCTACACTAACTCAGCTGTAATTTGCATTCATCAATAGTTACTTATCTTATAGCAATATTGTTTGGGGTAGTAGAAAAAAAATCTAAACTCGAATTTCTCCCACGGTTATCCTGAAGGTCACCTAAGACCTAACATGTTATCCCATAAAAAATTTTTTTGATTTTGAAAGCAGTCTATTTTCACCTTCCAAAACTATCAAAATTTAAATCATTTGTTGGTAGCATTATGAGAGAACTCGCCTGCAAGACTTCTTTTATTCTAAAGATTAGGTCCCCTCTCACCCAACTTCAAACCCTAGCGAGGGAATCAAATAGCGATACATAATTTGTTTGATTTATAACTTTTTTTCAGTGATAGGTTGAGGCAGTATTATTTATTGTCCTATAAATAACAACTATTAGTCAATCAGAGACCAATCACTTTTTTTATCACCAATCGCATTGTTGTATAAAAAATATAATAAACAACTATAATGGCTGACGGAAAAATATTATTTTAGGTTAGCAGACGATCCCATGGCTCAAAAGGAGGTGAATAATTTTGTTTGCCGTAGAGTTTTTCCCATTGCTCAAAAGTAGGTAGGCTTTTTCGGAAACCGTTGAGTTTATACATAAAAATAAACAAAAATTGACACGTTGTTAAAGTAAATATTAGTGTGGATCTATATTCAGTTCTTTATGACGACAATTTAAGCCTGAAAAGGTCTGAAGAAAGCTCTGAGGAAAGTGGAATTCTACGAAGTTATTTATTCCGTATGGATTAATTTGTTAAAAGTTGGGTCAAGATTTGTAACTTGTGATTTAAATGCGTCACAATACAATAATTTGTGAGGAATTCAAATACCTCAATTCAACGATAATAATTTGTGAGAAATTCAAACACCTTAATTCAACGATTATAATACATCGCAGCAAATTTATTCAATCATAAATAACTAAAATAAAAATGTTTAAGTTTGACAACAACTCTAGGTTAAAATTAAATTTTTACTTTAGAAATTGTTGAAGAGGATGGGAAAATCCCAGATATTGACTTTTTTGGCAGTAAATTGCATTGATAGTGGTTTGTATCTATTTTACTAAAAAAGGATATAAGAAAAAAAAGATTTCCTTTAATTCTGAAATCTTTTTAATGTGTTTATTATAAAAACAAAATTTTATTAAGGTTTACCTTTTTCTTTTTTTTTTATAATATGTTATACTATCATCGTTGTGATTTCAGAACTGTTTTTAAAACTATTTGTAACCATTTATATTACCAAATTTATATTGTAAATCACACGAAAAGGCATTGCATTGTAAAAAAAACTTTGAATTAAGAACAACAACACAATTTGTAGTGAATTATGCTAATAAAAATTTTGGTAACACAGGTAAGCTGATTGCCAAGTATTCTAATTTTTTGCAGGATTTTCTAATAAATTTTTTGCATTAAGTTGCTAACCCAATAATTCTTAAATCAGGGTGGCCACTGTTATTCTAAAATCCTCTAAAGTCCTTTTTTTTCAAAATCATCTAAAATCCGCTATTATCCTCTAAAAAGTTAAAAACGTGATAAAATCTCCTCTTTAACCCCTCTTTTTTGTTTTTTCATTTCTTGATGGTTGCATAATATTCAAAATTCATGGTCTGCAAAACTGGTTAATGTCTGAAAAGAGGATTGGGGTGTAAAAAATCTTTAAAAACTTTTAGCAAATCAATGTCATCTAACCTAAAAAAAAAAAAACATAATAATAAAAAAAAAATTAAAAAAAAAAAAACAGTTATAAAATGCGCTAATAAACTACTTTTAGATTCAAAAAATTTTTATGGCATACAACATAAGGTCTAAGATGACCTTCAGGATACCACTGCTCCTCAAGCAACAGAACCATGCAGCAAGAACTACTTATTTTTAAAATCACTTCACAAATGGTAAGCATCTTCTAAGAAGCATGAGGACTCTCAATATTTATGAAATTAACATATTCAAAGTCACACAATTTATGTTCCAACACCAGTTTAAAAAACTCCAAAGATTTTCGAAAATATTCTTAAAACATCAAACCGATACAATACTCGATCTTCAGAAGAATTTGTAAAACCTTTCCGTATATCAAAACTTACAAGATTCTCCATTTCTTATCATTGTCCAATGCTATATAATTATTTTACAAGCCTGAGTCGTAAACTTAGAGATTCCAATACCGCTCAAAATACCGCTCAAAATACTGCTCAAAATAACGCTCAAAATTGAGCGTAAAATACCTCTCAAAAAATCAAAAAGAAATAGTTGTCCTTATTGGAAATGAAATTTCTTTACTTGATTTTTTCTAACAATAAGGGAGAGTGGGGAGAGGTGGGACACGTAATTTTTTTTTTTTTTCTATGTCTTTTTTATTTGATGTATAATTTGAACCAAATAAGTTTTTGCGAATAACCTTCTTTTTAGGCACCGATTCAATACCCTTAGGTTTCCAGCCAATTATAGTTAAGTATAAATTTTTGCTTTTAGAGTAACCGTGCCATTGGAGTAAAGTGGGACAGGTGTGAGTAGAAGTGGGACAAATAAATTTAAAACAACATTTTAACACAAATTATTAAATAGAAGCTGATAAAATCATAAAATCACCTAATCGACACCTAATCACCTAATCGACACCTAATCGACGCTTTCACCAATCGAAATAATCAAATGACGACGGTAAGAAGCGGGCATAAATATTTCTTTTTTCTGTCCCACTTCACCCCCAAAGTAGCCATTTTTTTAAGGTTCATTTTAAAATTAGGGCTTCTAGCGTACGCAGGGAAACAAAGCAATTTCTGCTAAATAGAGGGGAAGAAATTTAATTGTTTACATTAAATAACAGTATTTAGGCACCTCTCCTAATTAGAAATTTCAGGCTGCCCCACTTCTCCTGCCTCCCACTTCTCCTCTTCTTCGTACCACTTCTCCTGCCTCCCACTTCTCCTCTTCTTCGTACCACTTCTCCTGCCTCCCACTTCTTCCCTACACTTTAATCCTTTTTTTGTTTATTAAAGGTTAGTGATGATAAGATTTTTTCCTCTTCAGGTTCTTCATTTTTCGAACTATTTTATCTGATGAAATGTATTTGTATTTAATATTTGTAAATATTTTGTCCAAAATTCTTTATTTTTTGTTTAACCAGTTATTGTTAATTAATTCTTTTAAGAAAGTTCAAAAATAGTTCAGTTTTTTCTAATTTTTTGTGGTTGACCTTCTACTTTAATTATCATTATTTTAAAAATATTAAAAAAACAAGAAATCTTTCGGGCGTTTTTTTTTTTTGCGTGTAAAGTTATGCAACTTTATTTTAAAATTTATGCTATTTAAATTTCGATTAGGATAACTTTGATTAATAAATAAAAGTTGCGTTTAAACAAAAATAAGTCTTGTCTAGTGTAAAAATTTGCTTTTGATTTACTTCGCTAGAAAATACTGTGCCATTAATTTTGTAAAAATTAATTATTTAATTAATTAATTTCATTTTTATTAATTAATTTAGATAAAAATGATTAAAAAATATTGCAACAAGAAGTAAACAAACTAGTAAATAAATAAATCAAAGTTTCTTTAGAAATCTCCCAGGAGTTGACAAATTTTATCACACAAAAATTGCCTTTACTCAGGGTTGTTTTTGTACTTGTCTTAAATGAAGTCAAACAATAAATTATCTTTTGGAAATTTTCGTTAAATAAGATTGACTGCTCAGTAGTTGTAGAAGCAGTTCATATATGCGCGTCAAAAAACTTGGATGAATGTATCATTCTTGCAAATATAGTTTTGCAAAATTTAGCAACCAAAGTTTAGCTTCAACAAAAATAAGACAGTATTATGGGTTTGGAAAAATATGCAATAATGGAATAACTTATGTATTACGTTTTTAATCGGGTTTTTGTAATTTATAAAACAATTAACTGTGAACTTATTGATTTTATTGATTTATCCAAAGCTTTCGACACAGTAAATCATTAAATTCTTTTGAAAAAATTAGAAAACAATGGTGTTAAAAATCAAAGTTTACTTTGGTTTAAATCATACTTAACTAACAGAAAGCAATTTGTACTTAAAGAAACAAAAGACTCAAAAAACAACTTAATAACTTGTGGAGTACCCCAAAGTTAAATTTTGGGACCATTATTGTTCTTACTTTATATAAATGACTTATATTTATCATCAAAAGTATTAAATACTATCTTATTTGCAGATGACACTAATTTGTTTTATTCTCACAAAGATATTACTGTTCTTTTTAAAATATTTAACGAAGAATTAGATAAGATCAACGAGTGGTTTATAAGTAACCGACTATCATTAAATGTAGAGAAAACAAAATTTATCCTATTCCATAAACCTAGTAAAGCCGAGAATATTCCTCTTAAACTACCCAATCTTTTAATCAATAATAAAATAATTAAAAGGGAATTGACTACAAACTTTCCGGGAGTGCTCTTAGATGAAAAATTGTCATGGAAATTTCATATTAAATATATTGAAGGTAAGATCTCAAAAAATATTGCCATGTTATACCGAACAAAACCTTTTCTTAATAACGAGTCTTTAAAAAATTTATATTTTTTGTTTATACACAGTTATCTTTCATACTGTAACATTTCCTGGGGTAGCACTAATCACACTAAACTCAAAAAAATTTATAGTAAACAAAAACATGCTTTCAGGATAGTATTTGGGGCAAATAGAAAAACACAATGCGAACCTCTCTTACGTCGGCTTGGAGCTTTAAATATTTATAAGCTTAATATTCATCAAGTAATGTTATTTATGTTTAAAGCAAAACTTGGGTTTTCTCCAGTAACATTTCAATCCTACTTTAATGAAATCTCCCATAAATATCCAACCAAATTTTCAGTGAATAACTTTGTGGTTCCCATAAACCTTCTTAAATTAAGTTCGTACCAAATTCAATATCGGGGACCTTTAGTTTGGAAAAAATTTCTTCCAATCTTTAGTAAAAAACAAAACTTCGTTTTAAACTGCACTTTGCAAAGTTTTAAGGATGATTCAAAACGGTATTTACTGAACATGGAATTCGATATATTAGATTTCAAATACCTTTTTTGAAAACAATTTAAAGGTTTGGACTGAATAGCTTGAAAATAAATTAAATCTTTATCACTTTCTTTAGCTTTTAAAATGGTTTCTAACCATTAGTATAAAAAATAACGAAAATAAAATTGTCTTTTTCGTTCATATTTTTGATGATATTAAATAATCAGCCCAAATACTTATGTTTACATATATTGCTTTTTTTTTTTTTTTTTTTAATTAAACAACGCTTTTTTTTTGTGTTTTTATAACTTTCATGATTTTCTGTCGTTTTTACTTTTTTATTTTTAAAATTATTCTGCTGGAAGATTGTTAGCAACAAATTATTTTATTGCTGAAGTATTTGATTTGTTTTTGTTTTTGTATTTATACTGTCTTTTTGTCTTTTATCATTTATTGTGCATGTAAATTTTTGTGTGACGGGGCTCGGTGATAAGACAACCTGTCTTCTTCTTGCTCCGGCCAGGATTTTTATTTTTATTGTAATTTCTTTTTTGTAATATTTATCAACGGCAAAATAAATAAATAATAAAAAAAACAACAAAAAAAAACAAAAACAAAAAAAACTTAAGCGTCAGCGTGGCACTCGTTGCAATCGGGTTCGGAAATACCGTTTCTCGTGGTAATATACTTAAATATCCTAAACATTGTGAAATCAAGATTCAGGTAATTTAAAAATATTTCGGTAAATGTGTCTCAAAGTTAAAAAATATTAAATTCAGTCGGAACCAGCGACAGAAACAACTGAGACAGCAAGTTAGCAATAAAAAAACTGTAAGCTCTATATTAGGCGTCCAAGAGAAGTTATATCTTAGCTTATTTAAAATTACATAGCAGCCTATTTACTTGCATATGAGATGTCAATAAATATATCGAAAAGGAGAAAAATCTGTTAAATGTCAAAAACGATTGATGAATGGGATGTTTATTTTAGTAATATAGGGTAAACAGTACAGTTATTGGACGGGACAGTTATTGGACACTACAGAACTTATGTTTAAAAAATAAAAATAGTTTTGAGAAAACATGTACAATATTTCATAGATATCTCCGTTAACAATTTCGCGCATGCGTATAATCCCTTCTTTACCGGCTAACTCTGCAATATTTATGTCAAAAACGCGTTTTGTTGTGCTGAACTGTGTGAGCATTATAATAATGAATTTTCTAACAAAATTAGTTAAGAGTTGAACTTTTTAAAACGTAAGTATAATAATAATTCATTTGGAAATATGTGCAAAATATAGTTATAAAAAGGGTATGAGTTTTAAACAATCATAATCCATGGTTCTATTTCTTCATGTGCCCAAGAACTATACTTTTCAGCGTGTTTTTCGTCAAAATATTTTTTTTTTGTAAAACGGTGAGATTATTGAGATTATTCATAAAAGAAACACAACTGTTAAAATAATAAAGTAATATCATTAAATATATCATTGAATTTCAAAGCGCGTCTTATTTATTATGTATGAAAGACCCACACGAAGTTGAGTAATACCTTAAGTGTCCAAAATAACTGTACTGTTTACCCTAATAGATCAAAATTCTCTTTATATAAAATCATAATTGTTAATTAAAATACAAAAAAACGCCGTCTTATATCTACAGAAAAATATGTTTATAATTCCTTCTTGATAAGTCCTAACAACAATTCACAATCACCTACAATGAATTTTTTTTTTTAGTTGTTAAGGTGCTCCAAGTAGAACTAACTTTTATCACGAAGCACCGTGTAAGAGCAATTTAACTACGAGGTTCACACCTCTTTCCTTGTCAATGTCCCTTATCTGGTCAGAGCCAACATAGAACCTCAGACATCTTGGTTCTGAAAAAGAAATTGTTACAAGTTGTTCCTTATATGGACTAACTTCCTGTTTAATGCCTAATTTTTTGTTGTATTTATAACTACGCATAATGATTACTTCTTTATTGATAAAATGAAAAGAAAATTATTTACCATGGATTCTACTTTGATAATAAGAATAATTTCATTTAATTTAACTATTGATTGTTTTGTCAAAATAATCACTTTTATTGAAACTGAAGTAGAAGGCTAAATATTCATAATGAAAAAAAGTATAAAGTAATTTGAAAAAAATATTAGGAGATAAATGATTTTTACATTTAAACATAAAACATAAAATATTATAAACATTTAGTTCATATGCATTTAAGGCTTTTATTTCTCTCAGAAGTGGTTTTGAATTTGAAAAACGATTTACAAAATTAATTAAGCGAGCCGCGTATTCCTGATGCTGATAAAGAGATTTAAGTTTAGCTTTGTGCGTACTTTCCCATACAATATTTGCATAATTTAAATGGCAGTGGATAAACGAATAATATACTTGTTTTAATTGTTGTTTACTTAACATATGTCGAACTTTATATATAGTTCCAATACTTTTAGCAACTTTCATGGAAATGTTATCGATTTGTTGTTTCCAGGATAGGTTTTCATCTACGAGAACTCCAAGAAGTTTTGTAACTTTTTCCCTTTTTTTGTATTGTATTATCAATAAAGAAGTCGGGTATCCTATTTGGCATTTTTTTCTGGTTATTGGGTAAAAAAGTGTCTATATTGTTTTATCAATTTTGAGGGACAATCTGTTTTTCTTAAACAAATATGAGATTTTATTTAATTTTTGTATTATATTATTAAAAAATGTATTTATACTTTCATGAGATTGGAGTAGATTTGCGTCATCGCCAAAAATTATTGTGGTTAAGTTGGAGGCTTTGTTAAGATCATTTTTATATATTAGAAATAATATGGGGACAACTATGGATCCCTAGGGATCCATAGTTGTCCCCATATTATTTGTCCGACAGGGCCCTGTCGGACACCACATGTTACTTTCATTAATAGCGGCAAAGAGGAGTCTTGGATATCAACGAACTGCTTACGGTTACAAGGATAGCTTTTAAATCAGCATAGGGATTTATCACTTATGCTATAGAGTCATAATTTTTTTAATAGAATGTAGTGATCGACAGTATCAATAGCTTTAGATAAATCGATGAATACTCCTAGCGTATAATGAGAATTTCTAAAAGAATCAGAAATGTAGCGTGTTAGTTGGAGTATGGCGTGTTCGGTAGAATTGTTTCTCTGGAAACCAAATTGATTATTATATAAAAGTTTAGTACCAACAAAATAGTTGTAGACTCTGTTATACATTCGTTCTAATATTTTAGAGAAAACTGTAAGAACTGAAATAGGACGATAATTTGTAATGTTGTATGGTCACCTGATTGAAAAATAGGAGTTATTTTTGCTACTTTTAGAGAATCTGGAAAGGATCCTTGAACAATAGATGCTTTACATATTTTAAAGAGTATATCTTCCAAAACCTCAAAGAGCAGCGCCTAAAGCAGCGCCTAGAGCAAACGTATTTGCTGGGCTCCCTCCCTCCATTATTAGTCACGTATATAAGCTTCTGTGCTGCCACCAATACTTTAATTCTTACGCCACCTACCAATCTACCATAAAGATAAGTATATATACACTTGATTCAAGGCTTGTAATAAGTTAAGGAAATCAAATAGTCTAAAAAATATAATTCTAAATGAAAACTTAAATTTTTGACAAATAAGTAAACTTGTAACGGTATTCTTCGTGATTTTCCTTTTTGCCTCCTCTTTTCAATGGAGAGTATTGCAAGCAACGTTAGTCTTGCTTGCATCATCAATGTACGCAGGTAGGTTTTAATTATACTCAGTTTGCTGAAACTACGTTCGTAGCTGGACGCTGTCACTGAAATTATCAGCAATATACTTAGTGCTTTCTATTGTAATATACGTATACAATATACGTAGTGCTTTCTATTATAAATTCTATCATTATATTGAGTGAAAAAGAGATAAACCCAATAGATAAACTGCATAACTATGCTGAGAGAGGCTTGAGATATTTAGACAAATAAGTTGTATTTTATATAGTTGAGCTATTTTGTGCATAAAATCTAAATGAGATTTATGTTTGAACATCTTCCACAAAATTTGATACGTCAACAAAGGCCAATAAAAAAACAAAAATATGCTCCCCCTCAATTTTAGGTAAGGCTCTGTTTATGAAAACTTGGTGGTATTATATGCATGCGTCTGATACAATTATTCAAATATCTAAATGTGTATTTACTGTATTAAAAATTTATTATATAACTTACAGCATTGCTTCCCATTTTTATGTGAAATTTCTTTTAGATTGTTAATATTTAGACAAATAAATTGTATTTTATGTAGTTGAGCTGTATTGTGCAGAAAATCTTAGTTCTTCTATAAAAGGACGTGTATATGTTCTTATAAAAACAATTAAAAGCGGTTTATGATTTTGAACAATGTATTTTTAAAATGATTAAATAAAAGCAAGCACATATAACAATCGCACTCGTCTCCATTTGAAAACAAAGTAGGCGACGAATGAATGAATTTGCTATAAAGAAAGAACGAACGTAGGCTTGATATGAGACACGCTCGCACGAGGGCAAGGGGAGGTTAGGCTTTCATTTATTATATATTTATAAGTTTTAGGTTTTTCAGCGCCTTATTTCGAGTTGCTCATTTGAAAATTTCATCAGTTTGATAATCTATTTAATCTATGTGGCTTTTTGGTTGTTACTATAAAATAAAGCACCTTCACCATAAAACATTAAAAAATTATTTAAAAGTGAAAAAAAAAAATACCAAGGAAGCTACTTTAACACAGATTAAAAAAAAAAAAGCATTTATTGTTGTTGTATGTCGAATAAAATATAATTTGCCTTCAAAGAGCGCGGACAAACTATTTTTTAACGGTTTTTAAATACCATAAACTTCTATTGCGCTTAAGACATTAGCGCTAATCTTAATGAGATTTTGAAAGTTTCTGATATTGTATGAGATGGACAGTTTATTGTTTTTTGATTATAAGAAATTTAGGACAGTTTTTAGAGCTGTTAGTCAGTTCATTTTTAATTGCAACATTGCTGTTTGCTGATTTGTTAATTGTAATAATTATTACAATTAAAAAATTGTAACAATTAACAAATCAGCAGTAGAGCAAGAATGTCAAAATCGGCTTCGAATGTCAGTAAGTAGGTTATTAAAATCAAGATGAAATTTGTCTTTATTTTTAAAAATCGGAACCACATATACCATTTTCAAGCAGGTAAAAAAAAAAGATTCAGTTAAGCACTTGTTAATTAGTTTAGTAAGACTAGAAAGTTTAGTAAATTATTTTGTAAGACTGTGACAGGAATGTGTTAAAGACCAGACCAGAAGCTATAAAACTTTAAACTATAGATTTTGAGTATCATTTCATTTTTTGTAGATTTAGAGTATCATTTCACTTTAAACTGTAGATTTGAATATCACTATATTATTTTATTTTATGAGATATCTTTCTTGTTATGTTTGTTTTAATTTTGTATTAAAAATATAAATACATAAATTTAAATCTTGAAATATTTTGAATCTTTTAAATTTTAAATCTCTTTTAAATATTTAAATATATATATAAATATATATCACGTATTGTATTGAATATGTATACGTATATATACGGATTTGTAAATTTTTATATTTACGTTATACAATACGTTATATTTATATTTAAGTTATATTACGGCACGTATAAATACCGATTTGTAAACTTTTTCATTTAAAAGATTTTTTCTTTTTTGCAAACTTTATAACTTTTTTTTTCAAACTTTTGATTTCTAATTTTTTTCATTTCTTTTTAAACTTTTTAGATTCACTATTTTTTATAACATTAGAACTTGTAAAACTATATTTTTCTTTATTTCATGAAGGGGCTTGGTAGTAAGACATTTTGTCCTCTACTTGCCCCAGTCAGATTGTATTTATATATATTTATTGATGATCTTCTTGATGATAATGATCTTAAGGATAAAATTGTGAAATGTGTGCAAATTGACAAAAATAAAACTAACTTAGAGTAGGAAATAAATTTAACAGTAAATGCTGGTATAATTAGGATAGACAAAAAATATGATTGAGTCTTTGTTTTTAATTAAATTTTTTTTAAATATTTTACAGGGTTTATTATTGTATAGCAACTTGATGCAGATTGGTTGTCATTATAAAATTTTCAATTGCTGAACTGTAGGTATAACTATTAGGGTGAAGCGATATTCATACAATAAAAAAAAGTTTCAAAAAAAACAACATTCCTGAGACGCAAATGGTGTTCTATTAGTTATAACAGAAAAGTAAAATGTTTTGATTTAATCCTAATAATAGTGATCGAGTCCTAATATATGTGTAAACTTTTTTAAAAGAAAAATGTCAATCTGGGACTCAAAAGAAAAAGAAATATATGCTGATTTTTAAAATAACATTTATTTATATTTAAAAATAAAGGTATAAAAATATATAATTATTTTTGTTGTTGTTAAAAACCCCCGTTTTCAACACAACTTTCCCACAACGACAGCCAAATCAAATCAAAAATTTTTTTCAAATCGCTCAATCCTTATATCTATAGTTGTCATTCAAGGACTCATAAGTTATCACTCAAGGTATGACTTTAATCATAATTGATTAAAATTAAAATTAGTTAATTTAATTGGCAATATTTCTAAAGATTATTTCAGGAAATATTGAAAAAATATATTTACAGGATACTTAAGTATTTATATGGTAGGCAAGCTAGAAGCCCTGGGTACAATAAAATAAAAACTCATTTTACTTATGTTCAAGTTAAGTACAATTGTTTTTGGTACATCTCATTGTATCTAAAAATAAACTTTTTATCTTAATTAAAAAAAAAAACTACAAAGTTTAATCACAAATAAATATATTTACAAAAAAATATTTTTTACGAAAAGACAATTATACGAGTCTAAATAATAAAATAAAAAAAGCTTTTTTATGAAGTTTATAAATTTTTTGCTAAGTTTGTTTTCAAAAAATACCCAAAAAGTAACTTTTAAACAAAATTTGTATTATACATAAATGAAGCAAATTGAATTAAACACATACATATTTATAAAACGAGACGATTTAAAGTTTCAGTTATGATGAGATGATGTTAAGTTTTAGTTACTAGCGGCAGCGTTACAAGAAATTATTAAGGCTGTTATACAAGCTATTGCTCCAAACCATGCGGAAATGACCGACCAACCGTGTTTATTATTTCTCCATAAATGTGGTACAAATATCTCGGCATATAACATAGCACCAATACCGCATGCACCTAAAAGTATAAATTCAAAAACTAATTGACTGAATTTTGGTTGCTTTATTTTTTTAAACAATATAAAACTAACCAGCCATGAAAACAAGACATATAAGGACAAAACTGCCTTTAGTCCACGTTGAGTTCTTTTCTTTAAAAAAACATAAAACCAAAAGGCATACCAGAGATAACGTTGAAAAAATAATTGCAAAAGTTATAAGAATCAAGATATTGTCTAAAATTTAAATGGAAAATAATTCAAGTTTAAAGTGTGATAAAATCAATAAATAGTTTGAATCTTTACAAATTAAACCTACCGAGATCAAATGACTTAAATTGAAATAAATTTTTTCTTTGTTCTTTTCTTCCTTTTATGTTAAAATTCAGGAGACCAATCTCAGTGTCATTAAGAGAAGATTTCCACCATGAGTTACCACAAGCTGCGGCTAAAAAGCAAGATATACCAACCATTAAGGTAATGGCTATTGCCCATAAAGTAATTTTTAATGATTTTGCAAGCATATCAAGTGTTCTTTTGTGCTATATATATATATATATATATATATATATATATATATATATATATATATATAAATTATGTTAGCGTATTCTGCAAATAGAGTGCTCAATGTTCTTAAAGAACAGAGCACTCTATTTGCAATAATAAATTAGTAAAAACACTTATCTATTTTTCTTTAAAAAGTTTCGCCATCAGTAGGCTCACACACACACACACATATACACACACACACACACACACACACACACACACACACACACACACACACACACACACACACATATATATATATGTATATATATACATATATATATATATATATATATATATATATATATATATATATATACATATATATATATATATACATATATATATATATATATATATATATATATATATATATATATATATATATATATATATATATATATATATATATGTATATATATATATATATATATGTGTGTGTGTGTATATTTAAACAATTTTAAAATGTATTCTACAAATATATACTTTACATATATATATATATATATATATATATATATATATATATATATATATATATATATATATATATATATATATATATATATATATATATATATATATATATATATGTATATATATTTATATATACACGTATATATAGTATATAAACAATATGATTTCTTTTCCGTTTTTTTTTCTGCTGTTGATTTTTCCTTTTTATCCGTATTTCATTTAACCGCGACTTTTTAGTTTTATCTTAAACTTTTTAGTTTTATCTTAAACTTTTATTTGTTTTACCTGGCTACAATTTTTTAGAATAGAAAAATGTATCTATATTTTAAATGTGGAACTCAATGGTGATAAATAAAAATTCTTTAATGATTTATTTTTTAGATTTAATCTTGATCACAAAAAAATAAGAACAATTTATAATATTGATTTTCAATTAATAACACATTAACATTTTATAAGTTTTTTTAAATGACTTTTTTTTCTTTTTATCTTTTACATTAGCCGACAGTAAAACCACCTGGAATAGAATTTATAAACAAACTGAAACTTTATCCTAAAAGTTTAAAATTGTTTAAAGTAGATAAAAATATTATAATGTATTATGGTTTTATAAAATAATTTATACCAAAACACTTTAATGTTATATAATATTTAATAATAATATTATCAATTCAAACTTAAATTTTAAATTGTTTTAAATAAAATCATGTAATGTGAAAAAGTAAACCAAAACCAAAACTTAAAGATACAAGTACCGAAACATGTTTAAAAGTTTTTTTTATATTGTGATCGAATAGCTTCCTTAATTATTTGATTGCTGGTTGCTACGTTATAACACCTTTCTTAATAAGCTATAATATCTGTTAAAAACTTTATTCTTTTATAAACTTTATCTAAAAATGATGGGTATCATTTTTTTGGATTCACAATATTTCAGATAATGATCATCTTTTTAATTTTTTATTACAATGTATTTGTAATATTATATTGAGAAAAATATTAAATAAAAACTGTGTTATAAAAAATGTGACACGGTTAAGTTTATACTCTTTCCCAATCTTCTTTCTACCTTTACTTGTCGTTAAGCCTACTTATTGTTAAAGTATCATTGTTATGTGGTCCTTGAAGGCAAAAGAATATAAGGTTCTCCTTTTAAGGGGAAAAATTTCCAACCTTAATAACTACTTTCACTATAAGTAAATTTTTTCCCTAATGGATTAATTACTATTGGGAACAGCATAAAAAAAAGAATTTTGTTATTTGATTCAATTGTTGATTTAATCTTTTAAGATTAATTCTTTAATGTAAGACGTTTTTTTTTAATTTATAATAACGAAAAAATATTTTGTGTTCGCTTGTTAAATAAAAAAGAGTAAGTGAAATAAAACACTTCTAATTATTTTCAAATATTTTCTATATTGGTGATATTAAATAGTAGTAACAGTGGTTTACGTTTAAAAAAAATATTTTGCTTAGGTATTGAACGTTTTTGGCTATTTTAATGTAATTCAATTATATTTTCGTTTATTTGTATTTACAACGCATATAACCAAACAAAAGAAATTTAAAAAAATAAGGTTGTCTCAACGCTAAATTTTTTTTTTAATCGTAATTATAAAATACGAAAAATAATTTTTTTACAAAATAGAGTTAAACAACTAAAATGTTCAAAACTTTATTTATGTTTGCATATATTAGGAGAAATAATGTATTCACTTTTACGACCCATTTTTATATTTTTTGGTTACAAAATAAATACTTTTTACATTTAAATACTTTTTATTTTGTAACCAAATAATAAAAGTTTTTACTTTGTAACTAATATACATAAGTATTTTATTTTGGTCAAACAGTACTTTTTATTTTTACTTTGTTACTTTTAGAGATAGTACTTTTATTTTTTACTTAAGCATTTTTAAAATGTAACAACCCAAATCGTGCCTAGAACTTGGCATTTGCATAAACTTAAAACTTTAGAAAGTTTACTTTAGCACACTATACCTTACCAGAGTATGCTGTGTTGTGCTGTGTTGTACAACACAGTACACAGCATACCATTACATTGATCTGCAATAAGCAAGATCTTATTTTGAGTTCCTTTTTTTGAAACTATTGTTCACTTTTTTTTTTAAATGGTTTTCATCTTAGTCAATTTTTAAGCTTTTCAATAAGATTGCTTTTAAAATCAGCCAATATCCTTCAGTAACTCACTTCTCAGAACAATTTAGAGGGATTGCTTCCTTATGCACCAATCCTACGCCATTTTGTCCATACCATTCAAGACTTCATAGAGAAGTGAATTGTAGAACAACCATTTCAAATTATTGTGGGGGCATAAACATATATGATTTTTTTAATAAATAGTATAAAGCATTTTCTCTATAAGCATTGTTCTATACACAAATCTTAACTCAGTGATATCATTTTTGTTACAAGTGCGACGTCATCAATTACAAAAAGCCAATGTTTGAACGACATTGTATTCTATGTTGGCAAAGTGTAATATTTCACGTTAATTCAACGTTGTATTTAATTATTTGGAATTAAAGTTTGTTAAATATTTTTTCTTTTCTATACATATATAACGATATTGAATATACAAATAGAGGTAACGTTGTTCAAAAACAACTTTATTTAAATAAGTTGTAATGATTGTTTCAAAACATGATCTACTTTATTTTTTAGTATATTACGAAACATGCTTGCAACTTCATTAAAAGTCTCTTTGTGGGGTATTGGAGTAAGCCTAATTTTAGGATTGGGTTGCTTAACTGTCGGAGCTCGTGGTAATTCCTGGTGGAAATCTTCCATTTATGACATGGAGCAAGGCCTCACAAACTTCAGAATAAGAGGATTGAATGTTGAAAGAAGAAACTTATTTCATTTCAAGCTATATAACTTAGGTAATAAATTTTATTTGTAAAAAAAAATAAATTGTCATTGTGTTTATGTATGTTTATACATAAACATAATAAAAGTGGGTTAACTATAATAACTATATCAAATGAAGAATATTAATAAAATAGAGTTTACTAATAAATATAATTTTACAATATTGTAAAGTAAATATCATAAGAAGTATAAAAAAATAAATAAAATAAATATCATATAGTATCAAAGTAATTGTTATCATGTAGTATTAAAGTAAATATCTAGGTCCACCTACTTACTATTTACACCAACTTACTACTCACATCTATTTACTACTTACATCTAATTACTATTTACACCTACTTACACCTACATACTTCGTACATCTACTTGCAACTACTTACTATTTACACTCAGGGGCAATTCTACGGGAAAAGGCAAGGGGGGGCGAGGTTTTAAATGTTTACTAAAGTTTTTTTTTTCGAAAAGAAAGTAATTTATCATTGCAATTCCCGAAAAGGTTAATTATTTGAACATCGGCGATAGAATTCGGCCAACATTGATAGAAGTTTATATTAAACGAAAGTTTAATTCAAAAAGAAAGTTTTTTTTCATCGCTATACCCGAAGGAAATTTATAGTTATATAAATTCTTTGAACGTTGATAATTAAGTTTTAATCAAGCGAAAGTTAGTTTTCAAAAATAAAGTTGTTTTACATCGAAATTTCCAAAAGAGTTTTACAGTTATACAATTTCTTTGAACGTTGGTGGATAATTATCTAATTATCTAACAATTATCTAAAAAATTTGTTTGATAAGCTGTAGATATTTATAAATATCTACAGGTTATCAAACAAATTTTTTAACAAATGAATTAAAAGGTCATATAAGAAAAGGAAAACTAACGAAGAGTTGAAAAAAAATTGAGTTAATTTAATAAATTTAGAAATAACCTTTGTTGCTATTTTTTGGTGAAAATGTTAAAACATTATTTTGAGTATGGTGTATCAATTTTCTTGAGTCTATTTTCGCTATCGATTGATCTCAGATCTAAAAAATCAGCTCGCAATTGAAGGAAGTAGCGAGAAAAATATTTTTAGTGTTCTAACCATGAAGTTAGTTTACCTTAAATTGGCCATGAAGCACATTCATGCTGTTGGTGCTTGGTTTGAGCTGGAAATTGATAGAAAAAATGAAAGATAATTGGCAAGGAAACATAAAACTAGTCTTAAAAGAGACTCAGCGCTGAAAAAATGTCTTAAAAAGAATCCTTTTAATTGTGCGGCTTCTTGTAGAACGAAGTTTAGCACTTCATGGGATGGTGGTTTCAATCAAACAATGGAAATTTTTTAGGACTGGTCGAATTATAGAAAAGTACGATTCATGTTCAGAAGATCATTTACGGCGTATAAAAAAAAAAGTGATTCATAATCATTTCTTTGGCAAAACAATTTGAAACGAGGTGAACAATCGGATTGGTGATCCTGCCTTACAAAAAAATTATATATAATGTTCGAAATTTGCAATATTGTTTCATCAATTTGGACTGCATACCTGGCGCTGGTCACCAAGAGCAAATGACTATGATTATGTCAATATGCTACACTGGAAGTAGACCAGTAGAAATCAGTAAATATTTTGTGGGATTCCTATCTGTCAATGATAATACTGGTTCAGGTCTTGGGGAAGCAAGAGCTTTAAGATCTGAATTTATATTTACAGAACTGCAGAGGCCAAGGATATGATAAAAAAGCAAGTGACAAAGGTTGCAGTCATGGTGCATAAAAATGTATACTTAAACTCAATCCGAAATCATTTTATGCGCAATGTAAACTTCACAGTACTTTTCTAATTTTTGGAGACATGGTGAAATCATCAGTCGCTGCAATGACAATTTTTGGAATTTTGCATTAAATTTATCTTTTGTTTGGCGCTTCAACACAGCAATGGCAGGTCTTTAAAACTCACGTACAATATCTGACTATAAAGCCTATTTACGCTAGAAACTCAGAACCCATAATGCGAGAGGTGTTCGTTATCAAATAGCTGCAGTATGCGACGCATTGTTGGAAGTGCATCCAACAATACATCTGAAAATTCCAACAAGATACACAGCTGGAAATGGTTTTGATCAAAAATCAAGAACCGTAGCAACTGGACAGACAAAACAGTTCAAAAACTTTCCATATTTGGTTACTTAAGCCATTTGGTACAATTTATTGTTTAAATCGTCAGAAAATCAAAAATCAAAAAGCATGCAATTTGATATGGCACTAGAATATATAAGTGCAACTGAGTTTATGAAAAAATACAAAGAAAATGGATTTGCATCTCCTTAAATTTCAGCCAGAAATTAGCTTAAGTCTTAGAAATGGAACCAGATGTAATCAAAACTGAGCTATAAGCTTGAGAAGAAATAAAGCACGCAAACAGTTTGATTATGTATCCGTAGGTAAATCATTGACAAGTCCAAAAGAAAAATATTAGTTTGAATTTTTAAATTTTTTTGTTAGATCAAGCATTTATGTTGTTAACAACATGTTCCGATCAAATGGAACGTCACTTTTGTCTCTTTGGATCTCTCCACAAAATGAAATAAACTTCAGAGTTAGGGGAGATGGGGGCGCATTGATCGCCGGGGCAGTATGATCTTTTGGCTTTTACTCGTTCATTTTTGCCTTACTAGAAGTGAGGTTGCAATTTAATTAACCATTATGCTTCCCTAATTGATTATTCGTAATATTTTTTCATAAGGTTATCAGCGTCAAAAAAAATAAAGAAAATATTGTTTTTCGTCATAAAAAGTGATTTTTTTAAATCGTACTATAATTCAAATATATTTTTATTTAGATGTCTGTATGGGTTAACAACAATTTTATTTTAAATTTGTAAGTGTTAGGTGTATAATATAATATATAATTTTTATTTGGCTGCAATTTATACAGTAGATATTGCTATCAATATGTTACCTATACCTATTGGGGTACATTGATCTTTGACTATGCGGGGCCCATTGATCGGAGGATCAAAGTGCCCCATAGAAGACGAAGTGCCCCATGTTTTTGTTTATAAGCAATACAGTTAAACGAATGGAATTGTATTTATAATTTAAAAAAAAACTATATATAAACAAACAATAGCTTTTAGCATTTCATTTTTAAATCTACTTATGTTATAATCTAGTAATAATAATACTATTATTTTATAATATCAAAAGAATAATATTTAACATAATAATTAAAAAATATTTAACATAATATTATTATGTTAAATATTAGCATTTATTAAAAACATATGTTTTTATTGATATATTTTTTTACAGATCTTAAAATGGTTAGAAATAGAATTAAAAAAACAAATAAAGTTGCTATACCAAGTGAAACAATAAAAGTAGCTGTTAATAAAGTTTTAGAAGGAACACAACTGAATGTTGTAGCACGTCAGTTTAACATAGATAGAATGACTTTAAAAAGATATTGTCGTAAAAAGAGGCTTAATCCAAATGAAGCTTTCAAGCCTAACTACAACAATAGACAAGTTTTTACAGCAGAAGATGAAAAAAGTTTATCAAGTTATTTACTAATTGCATCAAAAATGAACTATGGCCTTTCAACTAGGTCAACGCGATTATTGGCATATGAATTTGCTTTAAAAAACAATAAGATATACCCATCATCATGGATCAAAAATAAAATTGCAGGCATTGATTGGTTGCAAGGTTTTATGAAAAGACAACCAGAGTTGTCTCTACGAACACCTGAAGCAACGAGCTTCGCTCGATCAACAGCTTTTAACAAACACACTGTAAGAGAGTTTTTTCAAAATCTTAAAACGGTAAGAAATCGATATAAATATAATCCTAACTGTATATATAATGTTGATGAAACTGGTTTAACAACCGTTCAAAAGCCGGTAAAGGTTTTAGCTGGTAGAGGAAGCAAACAAGTTGGAAGAATCACATCTGTAGAACGAGGAACATTGGTAACTGCATGTTGTGCCTCTAATGCTATTGGAAATTCCATTCCTCCATTATTTATTTTTCCTAGGGTAAAGTTTCATGATTACATGATTAAGGAAGGACCTCCTGGATGTGTGGGATTTGCAAATCCTTCTGGTTGGATGAACTCAGAAATTTTCATAGAATGGATTAAACATTTTGTTAAATATTCAAACTGTTCTCAGGAATCTCCAGTTTTGTTACTTCTCGACAGTCATGAAAGTCATATTTCTGTTAAAGGCTTGGAGCTTGCAATTCAACACGGAATTACAATGATAAGTTTTCCTCCCCATTGCAGCCATAAATTGCAGCCATTAGATAGAACTGTTTTTGGACCATTGAAAAGGTTTTACAATTCTGCATGTGATAATTGGATGGTTTCAAACCCAAGACCAATGACCATTTATGATATTGTTTCAATAGTTCGAGAACCGTATACAAAAGCTTTCTCACCATCTAATATACAGACAGGATTTAGAGTAGCTGGCATTGAGCCATTCAATTCTGAAATTTTCAAAGATTATGAATATTTACCATCATCAGTTACAGATAGAGCTGCCCCAGATACAGTTACTATCACTCCTGTCAACAACATGGAATCTGAAATGATACCAGCACATGTTAATCACATAGAGTCTGAAATAACTATAGTAAATATTGAAACAAGTGTTTTAAACAAAGTGTCAACAAGTGTTGCTTCTATAATCTCACCTGAGGTTTTAAAACCTTACCCAAAAGCATCTGCCAGAAAAAAAAATGTTAAAAGTAGGCAGTTAAAAACAAGGATCTTGACTGATACTCCTGTCAGAAATGAAATTCTTTGTCAAAAGAAAAGAAAATTTTGAAGCAAACCAAAAATCAACAAAAAGTCTCCACAAAAGATAAGAAAGAAACTAAGAATTACTTGCTCAGGAATAAAAAACAATGTAAACCAAAAGCTGCTTCACAACTTGACTTTCACAAATGAAGAAATATTCTTAATCAAAATATTGTACTTTTAACAAGTTTTGTAAACTTAAAAGTTGTATTCTTATTTCAGTCTTTATATTTCAGTTCTTATAAATTTCAAGTTGTTGTAAAGTTTTAAACGTATATAAAGCGGGTAGCTTATAGCTGCTGTGATTTATACATTTTTTAATTAAAAATTAGACTAGTGGGTTTAACTGCTATATTTAAAAAATAATTAAAAAATTTAGATGTATTATATGTTATACAATATTACCCTTTGACTAAATTATTTACAAGATTTAGTTATAGAAGTGTTAAACGTTTAGATAATATTACGCATATAAGATCAATGTGCCCCAAGTCGGAGATCATAGTACCCCATAGTTTGGGGTACATTGATCTTTTGAGAGGGTTGTTTAAAAGTTAAAATTATTCATGTTTATCATTTTTTTAAATCAAAATATTTATATATTCCAAAAGCCAGATAGTTCTACATGTGTTTCGTAGTTTATAAGTTTTTACATCTCTTTCAGGTTCTGCGCAATTTTCAAAACACTGCTACGGCGATCAATGCGCCCCCATCTCCCCTACATTAAAATGATTTGATGAAATGTTGTGAGGATTTAGACATTACGCTCTACTACTTATACCTACTTACTACTTACACCTATTTAAAAAAACGAAGTAAATGAAATAAGAAAAATTGAACAGATTTAAAGTAGTAGGCTCAGACATTCATAATGACAATAAAACACTTTTTTAAAATGTGTTTTAGATTTTTAATGTTAAAAGTTGTATAAAACAATATTAAGACGTCATAGTAAGGTTATGGTTACGTTATGGTTAGGTTGTTGTGTATAAAAAAAAATTAATACTAACAAATCAACCTCGCAATTCTTTTTTGATTGTTATTTACAGCTTTTTGAAATAACAACTTCATATGCGTTTAAAATAAAACGTGTTTTATTTTCGACATGAAAGAATTATTAAGTTTATATTTAAGAATATACATAAAAAAATTAATTTTTTCCACGCAAATTTATAAAATAGTAGTTTATCCTCCTGTTATATTTCTTACTTTTTTCATGATTTATATAATGGACTTACTCCATAAAACAATTAAGATTAGTTTATATAAAATAAAGTTTATTCAAAATTAAAACAAGGTTAAAAGCAGTTTTACTAAAATCAAGTATACCAAGTTTTCTTTAGTGTTTTTTAATTTATAAGAGATTCTTTATTAATTTAACCTTAGCCTCCCCCACATCTAAAAGTTATTCAAAGAATATAATAAGTTAACTTGACTATCAATTGCATCAGAATTTTAAAATCCTACTTTTTTACCATTTCACATGTTTATGTAGCTTACTTTTAGAGCACCAAAGCTTTATGAAAAAACATGGATTACAAAAAGGAGAGATATATTAAAAACTAAAAGCTTTGTTTTGAATATTATAAAAACATAAAATAACAGAATATTTTGTTAAAGGTAAAAAAAGGTCTTTTAAACAATCTCTTTGCTTCTTATACTTCTTATAACCAATAAACGTGGAAATAAGCAACTTCCCATGATTAGTTATGCTATTTTTATGATGTTGTCACATCCTTAAAAAAACCTTTTATAACATTTTAGTTGTTGAATGTTTAGAGGTCTGATTGTCATTACTTAAAATAACCCACATTATATACTTTTACTTGGCAAATCTTATTCGGGGAAAAAATTAAAACATTAAACATAATTTTGGGGCTTAACTACACTTTATTATTTTATTTAATTTAGACAACATTTTGATTCTAATCATTGTATCGTGCATTTTTGCAGTACTTTCGTTTATATGTCTTTTGGCTTTGTGTTGCTTTAAAGATCGAAAGTCGACGTGGACCATCGGCACCGGCATTCTTATATGCCTAACTTTTATATCAAGTTAGTTATTTTTTACTTTAGTTAATCTCTTTCTTTTTTTTTTCTTTTAATAGGTATGATTTATAATACAAGAACACAGGTAATACAATTATCACGAGGTGTAATGCATACGTCATGATGCATAGATAATAGAGAATGACACGGAAACGGGAGTTGCGGTAGTGCCGCGTTTACCGCGGTATTTTGTACGGTTATAGGCGACGCGGTATTACCGCGATAACGGTAATAGGAGATGCGGTTTTACTGCGGTAGCAGTGCCAGATGTTAAATGTGATAATTAGGAAATGGGATCGTCTATAAATTACGCAACACTAAATTTAATTAATAACAGATATATAATAACTAGAGATAACAATTTTTCCATAGCAAAGTCTTTAGTTAAATCAAAAATTAAAATAGCAATGAAACCCGCAGCGCAAAAGAGCAAATGATCTCCTAATACAATTTTTTAAATGAATTTAAGTCTTGGGTATATGGACGATCCCAAAACGAAATATAACTACCATTGCTAAAGCTCATTTATATGAAAAAGTACAATGAAAGTATAAGTTACGTCGAATATCTGGGAACTAGCAATGTAAAGTCTTCTTTTTAAAGTTGAATATTGTTTGAAGACTAAAGCTGTACTAAAATGGAAATCTAAAGGAGGTACAAGCTGTTTGAAAGCTCACATAAAGTCACGTGTGAGGCAAGTCACCAAAAATAACCAAGTGCATACTTGATTATTTTCAGTGTAAACATTTGAAAATGTAAAATAAATATCAAATAAAGTCAAAAGAGAATGGGTAATGCTATTTTGAACATTTGTACTACTGATATCCGGCCATTTTCAATAGTTAAAGGTGTTAGTTTTAGAAAATTCGCAGGCAAATTAAATTTAATTGGAGCTAAACTAGGAATTGTTTCTATTGATGAAATTCTCCCATTTGCGTGAACTGTTTCTTGTCATGTTTATAGTGAGCTAAACAGTATTATGAAAAAAAAAACATTGTTCTAAGTGTTATGAAAAAAACACTGTTTAGCTC
>NC_088925.1:21717500-21772500 GCF_038396675.1 Hydra vulgaris
TGTAAAACTTTTGTAAAACTTTATAAACATTAAAGGGAAATGTCCTTTCTCTCGCTAATCAACAACACTATCAACAGTTAAGGTTAGACTAGTCGTCTAAAAAATTTATAGGGGTCCTGGAGTCCTGAAAGGACTCCTACTTTAAATCTCTATTTTTTTCTCGTCTCCGTGTTCAGGAGATCTTTTGTGACTTTTATAACTTTTGATCTACAATAAGCAAAATTTAATAAGATTTAATGACTTGGAACCAATTGGGTTTTAGCCCAGAGCCCTGGAATCGTTGCTACCATTAAACATAAGGACTCTGAGTTTAAAAATCTTATTTTTTTCACAAAGATAAATCACAAGCCTCTTTTCATTTGTGTATCTCTTAGATACCAAAAACCAAAAGCAAATAATCTTTTTTTTACTTACAAATATACTTTTTTACCTTCAAATACATATATATATATATATATATATATATATATATATATATATATATATATATATATATATATATATATATATATATATATATATATATATATATATATATATATATATATACATATATATACCGCACCATTTTATATATATATATAATATTATAAAATGGTGCGGCTCTTTTAAATGCTTCTTCGTTTGAAAATATATCATTAATGCGATTAAAGATCATTTTTAGTATCAATTTAGATTATCACCTGGAGTGATAATCTAATTTGATACAGAAAAGTTAGGTGATAACCTTGATACCATTTTTGGTATCAAGATTATGGTGTTTCACTCGGCTTTCTATATAAATGAAAAGAGTTCTTTCCAGAAATCGAATATCTTTTGATATCGCGTTTAACCATTTGTTCTAGAATGGTCAAATGTGATATCAAAAAACATTACTGTTTTTATATTTGCTAAACTCCATATCCTCGCTAATCATATCTACTTTATTGTAGTTTAAAACATTATATATATATGTATATATATATATATATATGTATATATATATATATATATATGTATATATATATATATATATGTATATATATATATATATATATATATATATATATATATATATATATATATATATATATATATATATATTACCTGCATCATGTAAAATCTTTGCATTATTCAATCGGAGAGTCAAAGATTTACGCAGT
Organism: Hydra vulgaris; assembly: GCF_038396675.1. Lineage (NCBI taxonomy): Eukaryota > Metazoa > Cnidaria > Hydrozoa > Anthoathecata > Hydridae > Hydra > Hydra vulgaris. The sequence goes on from NC_088925.1 coordinate 21,718,643, forward strand.
GATAAAATATTTTTGCTTTTTTTTAAAAAAAAGAAGTAAATGCCAAATATGTTATCTTTTTAAAAATTGAACATTTCTTCAGCGTTCTGAGTTTGTAAATCAATTGGAAGTTGAAGACTAGCACTTGAAACAAGTCTTTTGATTGTTCCACCAATGCCATCTCATGGTGATTTTCCATGTGACGTTGCAAAGAAACTCCATTCACATCGCATCCTAAAATCTTCAAAATGATGGCATAAATTTAAAAAATGTTTCCATTTTTTGTACTGACTAATACAAACATCAGAGAAATAGTGGATTTGGAAACATTTCTTGTACAAATTGGATAATTCTCTTTACTACTCAATAAATAAATTTAACATCATGTGTTAGGTCATCAGATATGAAAAATAAAAACGGATATAGTGTGCATTGCTGTTGGTTCCTGTGGTAACTCTGGATTTTGTCCTGTATGACAAATTTAAAGTTTTCTGCAAAATTAACCAAAACAATAATTTCATTTATGGGTATAGATGACTTTAATGTATTCAAATATTTACCTTGTGCTTTAGCAATATAAGAGTGAGATGTTATGCTAAAGGTTTTTATAATATAAGAGTGAGATGTTAGTTTATAAGTTTTTCAAGACTTTCAATGAATTCGCTTATTGCAGATGTGTAACTTAAAAGCTGTGCTCTATCTGTTGTACTCCACTGTTTGTATTCAATTATTTTATCTTCATCAATTTTGTCATTCTCTTCAAATGATATTTCATTTTGCAGTTATATAATTGATAATATTTTGAATTCCAGGGCAACGATTACATCTATGGATCATGCATTCCCTTGTACACCATTTTGGCTTTAACTGAGCAAATTTAGAAAATCTTATTTTGGGTTGAGGGTGCTCTAGTTTGAATTCAATAAATAATTCCTTTAAATTGCAAAGAAGTAATCGCTTTGATACGTGAAGAGTACACGAAAAAAAACGGCATAGTCGCATTTAAAAAGTTTTGAAAAAGTATTTATGAATCATTTATAAAAGTCTTTGTATAAAGTTAGGAAAAAATTTTTTTTAATAAAAGTTACAAATATTTTATTAAAAATATAAACTTCAGATAAATTAATCAAGAAATAATTTTTTCTAATTTACTTCTATGCTTTATATGAAAACTTTTATATATGAATAATATATACTTTCTCATAACTTTTTAAATGTGACTGCCGTTTTTTCCCGTGTACTCTTCACATGTTTATTTTTGGATACACTTACAAAATCTTTTATACCTGGCAACTACCGACTGAACTGATCATTACAAGAAAAGCTTTCCACTTTATTTATGATACCTGATTCAACTCTAACAATATTAGTTTTTTCTGGAAGTGTTAATATTCCTTTTTCAAATTTAAGTTTTCTTGCTTTAGTTATGGTTGACTTTGAAATATTGAATACTTCAGCTGTTTTCCTTAAAGACCATGAATCTGGAAACAATGTTAAAATTTGAATTTAGAATCTTTTCTTTTCTGCTTGCCGTTTTTAACTTTTCTTGCATTGATAGTATCAATATATTTAGATCTTCAGCTTTCTTATGATTTTCAAAATTGGGGTCCTCAGAAACATCATTTTTCACGTCTGTTGCGTTAACATCGAGGATAACTGATAGCTTTTTGACATAACATCGGTAACTTGCATTAATTTTCTTTTCCCTAGAGAAATTTTAGCATGTTGTGGAACTTCATGAAATCTTACTGATGATTCATCTAATTTATCAAAACTAGCGTTTATAAGTTTTTTTTCTTGTGCAATTTCTATATCTTCATCAAAAAATGTTTGTTCCAGAAAATCATCTTCACCATTGTGGTCCTGTAAGGTAGACCGATCATCTATTTTTTTTACCACTTCTTCTCGAAATGAAGGTCACATTTTAAAACCAGGTGTTGTTTCAATACCAATTGAACACATACCTTTTGTCAGTTGAATATTAATTTCTTGCAAACCACCTGAAAATATAATATAAATAAAAAAACTTCGCCAAAATTAGGAAATAACGATTTAGATAATTTAATAATTTAAAATAAAAAAATTAAAATTTTTCAAACTAATTGAAAGTGTACTAGATTATATATATATATATATATATATATTAATAGTGTAGTATTTTTTGTAAAAAGACAGCCCAATAAGTTAAGAACATATAAATTTACCTTTTATATCAGTTTTATGCCTTTTAAATGGGTCAATTCAACTTTTTTGGGAGTTGGCAAGCCGGTTAAGTAAAAGTTGCTCATGATGTAAACAGATTTTAACGTTAACGTTTAGTATTAACAGCCCAGATCTCCATAATAATAAATTTCTATCTCTCTCTGAATAGCTTGATAAATCTTTCATTCAATTGATTTAGTGTAAACCATTTTATGACATTGATCATTTGATAAATTACCAACTGTACAAAAAATTTTTCATTTAATTCTTTTAATTTTTTATTTAGCTATAAATAAACACAAAATCCACAGACATATATACATTTATTTAAAATGTAGAAAACTTTTATCATTAGCATTTTTAAATATGATATTAAATATTTATTATTTTTAAAATTTTGATTATAACTTGTTTTTTTATTTTAATGATTAACTACAGAGAAAGTACAATATCTGGTGAAATTTCAGACTAATACTAAGTCTTAGCGTTTTAATATTGAGTGTTTCTTTCGTTTTAATAAAAGATAACATAATATGTCATTAATTAGAAAGCATAAAACTATTTAAAAAATAAATATCTATTTGAATTAAAGTTTCTTTAAATAATAGGCTAATTGAGTTTTCTTTAGTATAACTTTTGATGATTAATGAAAATTGTCAATGTCAATTATTTTAAAAAGAAATCATGAACACAGACCTATAATACTTATTTTTCACATAATACTCCTATATTTTTGCAAAAAAATTTCAAAAATCCACCTCCAAATTTTGCACCAAAACACTCTTTTAAATATCTATTTTAATAAAAACCAAAAAAAAAATTATAAAAAACTTAATGCTACCATGGCTACCAGGCCTCCTTTCCGCATTTGTTAAAATTTTAAAAATAGCTATAGGTGAAATACAGTCCCCATATTGATATAGTTCTAAATATTTTCATAAAAAAAAATATCATATTATGATTCCTCGTCCTAAAAACTATACTGGTGCTAATTTTCAGCTTAATCATATGTTCAGTTGAACAGTAACTTGTAAAACAAAAACTATAGCAAAATCAAAATGACCGCCGAACAAAAAAAAACTGCTAACAATATCTGATTTTAAAGTAACAATATCTCCAAATACCATTTGATATCAGTGCTAAAATTTTGCAAGGCAGTCTATTTATATAGGTGACCACTTTTACAAAGTATGAAGAAAATCTGAGATGGTGTGTTACATGCCTGTTCCACTTCCTCACGGAATACCTCAACAACGTTTTTCAAATAAAACACATCATCTGGTTTACAGAACAAACGTAGCAAAAACATATTTGGGTATAATTGATACCTTAAGGCCACAAATTTCACAAACTCTTAAACAGGAACAATTTAAAGGTTAGTTATAGCTGCTTTCCAAACATTAAGAGTATTATTCTCATAACAAAAGTATACTATTACTCATGACTATACCAGTTAATTATGTAATTGCCGACAACCCCATTCCCACTCAATGGAAAATGCTTTACAAAAAACCCTATTTGTATTTGCAACGTAAAAACTCACCAAGAAGAAGAAGGATCTTATTACAATGGGCTTACTGAGAAAGCTTTCAAAGTCAGGTGCTATAAAGATAAAACTCATTTTTTGTTAGATCTGATGATCGGTATTGCGTGAAATTTTAACTTATGTAATTAAATATATCAAAATAGTTATTTATTTAGTGCGATGTTATTTGCTATATTATTTGCTCTAACTATTATAGATTACGCTGTACTGAGCACTATTACTCTCTCTCTTTCTCTCTCTCTCTCTTTTTCTCTCTGATTAATTTCAAAAAAAGTCATCCTCAACACAAAAATTTAAAATAGTATTAAGGTGCTAGAAAAACTGGGAAGAGCTGTATTGGAAAAACATGCTGGAAAAACTCGAAAATGTGTTTTTGAGCATCATTGGTTTAATGATACTACAAAAATTCATTTTCCAGTTTTTCCAGCATGTTTTTTAAAACAACCCTTTTTAGATTTTCCTGCTGGTGGACACATATAAGTAGAATATGCAAGCAGACATTATGCAGGCATTACGACTTTCTGAAACCTAGAATTTTCTTGGACCTCATGAAACTTCTAGAATTTTCTAGACTTGATGTTTTTAGAAATCTCTGAAACTTTCAAGAACTTTCTGGAGTCTTCTAAAGGTTTATGGAAATTAGCAAGATCAAGACTATATAAGATTGAGCAACGCTAATAGTTATATATGAATCTGTATTCGCCAGGAGGTAGTCAAATAAAATAGAAGTACAATAGCAATTATATAAATTTTTATTGCCTTTAAGAAATCTATTCAAGTGTTATCTTCAATCATAATGTCCTAAAAGAAAATTGCTTTCCCTTCTAAAAGAAACAAGACCATCCGAATGAAGAATCTTGTACGATTTTATGAACCACATAGAAAAAGAAGAATTGTTCCACTAAAAGATCTACCACTTGAACAGCAGGATACCACTCAAAATCCAAATTATTGGTCGCTATCTGTTCCAGGGAGAATCCCTCAAAAGGAGACGAGAATGCATAAAGCAAATTGAGAAAGAAGTAACAAGGCTATGGCAAAAGAAACTAAATTTTCCAGATTTATCAATTGTAGTAGTACCGGCAAAGCTGGATCAAATGCTGAAGATGTACAATAAATATGTAAAACAAAGAAAATAAGATTCATTGAAGAAAATTTTTGACATCACAAAAAAAGATGGTGAATGACTATGCAGTGAGGGAAAAAAATCATCATCTTTAAATTGAAAGCAAAATTTAGGTCGATTATAGAACTGGGAAGACAGCAAGTTCAAAAATTATCCATTCATCTAAATAAAGAAAAATGTTATTGAAGCTTACATCAACAATAGTAGCGGCGACAGCAACAATGTTAACCTCCAATTTCAAGTCTGAGTTAAAATATCAAGAGTCAGAAGATTCGGAAAAACAGTCCACAAGTACCATCAAGAACAACAGCAAAACCAAAACTGCAACCAAATTAGTACCATCTTCAAAATTAGTAACATCTTCAAAGTTATCAACAAGCAAAAGCAGCAACCATTTAATCACAAAATAGGATCGACATTCAGACACCTTCACAGTGGGGGTATATTCAGATCAACTATTAAAGATGCTGTTAAACTTAAACAAGATTTAAATAACACATTCAGAAAGCTGGTCACTGCACTTGATGTTAAAAGTGTTATTCATTTTTATTTTATTTATTTCATCAGTAAAAAAAGAATACAATATATAAATAAAACTTAGATGTTTGGGGCTAAATGAAGACAATACTTGCTTTATCACTACGCCCTGACGTGCTTTCATTAGCAAGTGTGTACAACCATTAAAAGGTAAGCATACAATAACTTTTTTTTTTAATTTTTAATTTAAGTGCCCCAAGAATTCCTAACGGTATTATCACGGAGCACCGTGGGTGAGCATTTAGTTGGAAATTCAAGCCTCATTCGTAACCAATATCGCAAAATTTTAAAAAATCTTGTAGGGTAGGATTAATCTTATTTGAAAAGTGTTTTAAATATTATCGGTGATATTTTATTATGAAGTTTGTACATAAAAATTGGAATTTGATAAAGGTTTTACTGAAAATCATTAAGTATGTGATGATTTTTAAATATTTCTTTAGTTTTATGCGTCTATTAGTCACCAAGACTACTAAATTGTCTATTTAGTATTATGTGTCTATTAGTTACCAAGAATACCGTGTTAGTGTTGAAGGATAAACTTCTTTATAATATACTATAGAATATTCATCATCAGTTAAAATTAAATATTTAAAATTTTGCTAAAATACCGATAAAGGTGTTTAAAAAAACAACAATACAAATAGTAATTATTCTTGCTCAAATTAATTACAGTATTATTACAAAAATACAATAAATTCAATTAAAAAGTTTAACATATCATTCTAAAGAAATAGGAAATAACAAAAGAATAGGTTAAAAAGATACGCAATATATATAGAAAGTAGTAGCTAAACAGAAAGTGTCATTTGGACGAGGTTGACCTGTTTATTCATACCATTTTATAAACATACTTTTTTTAAGTTTTAACTCAAATTTTTTAGATGCCGAATCTAAAACCAAAAAATACTTATCACTTATTTGCATGAAACAATTACTCTTTGGTGCCTAATAGAAGGGGGGTTGGAAATATCATTAAAACTTATTAAGCAGGGGGGCTAGAATAAGCGCGCGGGGGGAGGGGGAGATGGGTTGGAAAATTTCGAGTTTTTTTAAATACTTAAAGCAATAACTAAGTAATGTTTTTGTTAACTATTAACATATATATTAGTGTCTGAAAACAAGTAAATATATAAAAAAGAAGTACTAGTCTTTCTGTCCTTTTAAAAATTCTTTTGGTAGTCGCCATTGTGTTCTTACACTCTGATATTACAACGTATTACAAGTAAATAAGTACTGTAAATGATACGACGTGACGATAGAAAGAAAATAGAACGTTCTTTTTTTTAAAACAAAGTTTTTTGAATAAATGATATTACGTAACGTAAGTAGTGAAAAAGAAAATTTTTATAAAAAATTGTCGTTTTGGATGGAATTTTTTCTAAAATTTAATAGCCGGGGGGGTTGGAATAAGAATGTCCTGGGTGGAAAATTAGCGAGGGGGGGGGGGCAGGTCTATTTGGCACCAAAGAGTATTAGTGTGGAAATGCTTATAAATATGAGAATATCTTGCTAATGAATATATATATATATATATATATATATATATATATATATATATATATATATATATATATATATATATATATATATATATATATATATATATATAGGGGGAAGGCGCCTATGATGGCATACTTAACTTTGAAGCTTCATTATTCAGTATCCTGAAGACCAATAATAAAAGTTTTGATATGGATACATTCCTTGTTACATCTAGAAAAATAATTACCCTGGGAGTTTTCATCAGTTATGTTTTTTTTATAAGTTATTCTTATTGTAAAAAAACCCACAAGTGTGCCATCATAGGCAACCACTGCTCCTATGATGGCATAGGGGAGGATGGGGCTAGTTAGAATAGAGGGTAACTTAATGATTTCATTTAACCTTAGAGTCTTCCCTCAGAAAAGCCAGAAATTACTCGAAATCATTCTAATTTACCATTTCATGCTACACGCCAGCATTGTAAAATTTTGCGCATGCGCATAGGATATATTGCGTTTTACGTATTTTTTGGACCAAAAAAAATTTTGGAGCATCGCTTTCTTTTAACTTTACTTAAAAATAAGTTTTTCTTATAAAAAAAAAAAAAGGTTTTCCCAACTCGTCAATATTTCAACACCCCCAACTCGTCAGTATGCCATCATGGGTAAAAGTCATCATTTTCATTAAAACAAGCTGTGTCTGCTTTGTTCAAAAGATAAAATTAAAGTAACTATTCCACTAAATGCACAAAACTTGAATATAAAATGCATGAAAATTTCATTTCTGCACAGTTAATAGTAAAAAAACAACCTTAAATATATGAAGGAAATAAAACTACAACAGCACATCCCAAAATCGATTTTTGTTGATTATAAAAACAATACTTTTGCACAAAGGACGTTTTTTCACTAAAACTAATGTAAAGTCAGTATAGTCATGTAGGTCTAATCATTTTTTTACCAAAACCAATTTTAATGGAAATATGACCGGTATGCCATCATAAGCGAATAGCGCCTATGATCACAGGCGCCTTTCCCCTAAATATATAATGTTCATGTGAATGCATCCCAAAAACAAAGATAACAACGAAGAACAATTTTTTACAAGCGCTTTAAATTTAAAAAATGGAATAAAAGTTTTTAAAAATAATTACTATAAAATAGCGGACTAGTAGACTAGGTTTACAAATCTAATCCAGTTTACTTATCTAAATACTAAATACATAATACTAAATACATAATACTAAATACATAATACTAAATACATAATACTAAATACATAATACTAAATACATAAACCAAAACAATTGCATTTTAAGTACACTTTTTTTTTATTCAACTTTTTTTCTATGTTTTCTTTTATGGTTTCAACTGCACAGTTGAAACCATAAAAAGAAACAAAAAAAAAAAAGGCTACCAATGCTGCCACGAACGATTCATGGTTTAATACCATCCATTATCTGATGTCACAGTCAACAAGTGTGGAATTTTAATTGCTGCTTATGTCGGAACAATACAACAGGTAATACCAGTACATTTGAATATCGCCTCACACGCACATATATCGCCTTAAAATAAAAAATAATTGTTTAAGCAAATGTTATTATTTACACATTTTTTCTTAAACCACATATATTATTGCATATTTGAAATTGAAACGAATGGTTTTTGGGGTGAAACCACCTATAATATATTTCATTAATTATTAAATAAAATTGACATTGATTGACGAAAACAAAAGTAAAAGCGAAGTTCATTGAGAAAGCTATCAGCCCCTCTCTTCTATAATAACCTGCGTCAACATGAAAGCGGAGGACCAAAAACTTTATCAGTTGAAAAATAAACAATTGGGTTTTTGGTTTGACACATACAGATATAATTATTATTGTTCAACACTATTTGAAAAACACAATGTAAGAGCATTAATTCAAAAATGACAAACCTTCATTGCAGTAGTAGATGTAAAACATGCGGTAGTGGTGTAGTGGTAAAGCGCTCGCTTTATATAGGGAGCTTATATAGTAAAAGTTGTTTCTCTCACCAAAACATTATACTTATGTTAGTAGTGTAAGTATTTTTGGTTGTTGCTTTTTTTTGGTGCTATTATATTTAATCAAAATATAATCATACTATAAATAGCAGTGGCGTCGCTAAAATTGGTGTTACCCAGTACGGTAAACTTTTGGAGTCACCCCTCTTGTTCAGGCCTTCTTAAACTATGTAGTCGCGTTTGCTACGGGTTGCGTTGCAAAGCGTAATGGTGTTGCGTAGAAAAATTCTGTGGTTGCGAGAGATATGGTTTTAAAAATTACAATTTGAATTGAAAGAATGTAAAATGGTTTTTCACTTTTTATTTTAATTATTTTTTTAATAATTTAATGCATTACGCAAAAACGTTAAGATTTTACAAAAGCAAAAAAATTAGCGCCAGAATTGTACGATGTGCTTCAGTATGCTGTTAAGAAATATTTTTAACCGATTATAAATTTTATTAGATCGAAATATTTTTAACCTTACGAAAATATGAACTTGCTGCTTTTTTTCAAAATGATTTATATTATACATATATATATATATATATATATATATATATATATATATATATATATATATATATATATATATATATATATATATATATAAATAAAGATTTTATCCATATTTTGTATAGAAAATACTATTTTAAAAAACAATATGGTTATTAGCATAAACTTTATAAGTTGTATATAATTATCATTTTTAAAATTCACTGAAATAAACACTATTTTGATTTTAGTGAATTTGCCTGATGGTAACCTTGATAAACATTTGCTAATTAATGTATTGAATTTTTTATTATGTTTAATATATGCTATAACAATTATTAAATTAAACCATATTAACCGATAATTTATCATTCTTAAAAAGTATTTGACACAAATTTTACAAGCGTTTTGTAAATAACTTTTTTTTAAATTAAAAAAAATACCCTTGAGTATTCGAAAAAATGAAGAATTACCTTTTTTTGAATTTTCTGTAGATCAAGTTGAGTGGTACCGGGCACATAACTGCAAATAGGGATGGGATATGGGATGCAGCTGTATCATGTAAAATGAACACATATAAGTAAAAACTATACGCCATTAACATATCCAAAAAATACTAGATGTACATACGCATACAAGAAAATGCATAAATACAAGAAATGCATAAAATACCAAGTGCACATACGGATACAAATTTACACACAAGCACTGATGGGTTTTGGAGTAAAAGTGAAATGGGTTTTTTTCGAAATTAGTTTGATGCGTAGATACAGCACTAGCTTATATATAAATCTGTTTTAAAATGTAACGTAATAAAATTTTGAAAACGTTTTATTTGACTGCATATCCGTACACGTGAGGAGATAATGACTTGAGGGGTCCACACGATTTTGTCATGTCAACGCAATATTCTTTATAAGAGTAGTTTGAAAAACCAGCTTTCGGTATTTCATTCTCTATTTGAATAGCACAGCATTGCACAAAGAATAAAGAAAGTGCGAAATTTTTTTGCCAAAACCATTGAGAACTAAAACGATATTTCTCTAATGTGTGTTCGATAAAAAAAAGCTTACCACCAGGAAGCAATACGCGTTTAATTTCAGCAAGGGCACGAGATTTATTGCGAACTGAACACAGAGAATGAAACGATACTACGCATGAAACGGACTCATCAGATAAACAACTTAATTCTTCCATTCGAGTGCAAAAAAATTTGACAGACTCAAAATCATTTATTAAAATGTTATTCAGCAACTTTGATTCGCTTGATTCGTCAAAATCAGTTCCAATAATATTTGCTGACAAAGGATAATAAGAAAGATTAGCGCCGCCTCCAATATTAATATCAAGAATAACAAGTTTTTTGTCAGCATATAAAGGCAATCCATGTTCTTTATCAAGTCTGAAACATCTAAAAAGTTCTTTTTTAAATTTCAGAACTTCTTCTTTATTACAAGAACGATGGAAATAAAAAATTTCTCGATCAAAATATGCAAAAAACTCAGTTCGTCTAAGAATAAAAGGAACACATCGTCCAAGTAGAATCGCCGAAGCAGCATATATTAAGCCTAGAAAATTTCGTAAAAAAAAATTTAGTATTCTATATTCCTACAAATAATGAGTTCATTATTCTTGAGAACCGCTGGTCAAATTACATGTTTATTTTAAGTATCTTTTTAAAATCAATATTTTATCGATATTCTGTAATGCGTAACAATTTCCGAAACAATGTAAAAATTAAAATGGAAATATGATAAACACTAAAAATACCTCTAACGAATTTGTTTTCAGGAAGACTATGGTGCAACCAGCACATAAGCTTTTTGACGTCATCAAACAAATCTTGCACACCCTCAAATAAATGAAAGGTTGTGATAGTAGTCAAACCAGAAACAATTAAATTCGACATTTTACTATAAATATTTTCTTTACTTGTCTAAAATAAGAACAGAATTCTATTCACGTTGTTGTAGAAAAACAAAAAAGCAATGAAAAAAACATGAGGTTTTTCGTGTTTTCAAATTCTGTTCAAAATAATATATAATTACATATTGCACATTAAGAAATGTATGAATGAAATTTTGTTTAGTATAAGGAAATAAGATGCATATAAATAAAACATCACTGCTATAGAGGTTTATCTCTTTCTAAAAACAAATCCATTACAGCATTCATGTTAAAAATCTTCTCATTATCGTACTGATGGTCATCTTTTATCTCCTCATAGTCTTTTCTTTTACTTACTATGTTTGAAAAAGACTCTATAGAAATCCGCATTGCTTCTTCGTGCGTAACGTTTTTTTCAATATGTTTGTAATATTCTTTTAAAAATAAATCAGTTTTAGTCTCTAATATACCAATGTCGTCTTGCAATAAAGAAACAGGATCACGACGAGCCTGAGGGTAAGCTTTATAAAATTCTCGCACAACGTCATCCATTGGAAGGACAATTTTTCGTATAGGAGTATTACACTCTACTTCATCGGCTAATGATAATAAACTAGTTTTAGGAGGAGGAAATCTCAGCACAATATCATACCATAAAGGAGGTGTTTTTAAACTCCCTGTTGCTAGCAGATGTTTTACACGAGTTATAATAGTTCCCTGAAGATGACGAGATCCAACCATTTTATATTTTCTACAAGTAAATTTTTTTTCATCATTTAATCTACCACTATCTATCTACCTATCTATATATATATATACACACACACACACACACATATATATACATACATATATATAAATATATATATATATATATATATATATATATATATATATATATATATATATATATATATATATATATATATATATATATATATATATATATATATATATATATATATATATATATATATATATATATACATACATATATACAGGGTGCGGTACAAAAATATAAACAGCAAAAGTTCCTGTACAAAATGAGAAACAAATTACACTTTAATTTAAAACAAAAAAATACTAAAAGAATACGAAGAAATAGAATACTAAAAACACACTATATATTTTTTCCGCACCCTGTATATATATATACATACATACATACATATATATATATATATATATATATATATATATATATATATATATATATATATATATATATATATATATATATATATATATATATATATATATATATATATATATTTGTATATAAATAGATAAAGTTTGTAACGTTTGGTATTTTTCTAAATATAGTTATTTATTATTCTATATTTAATAATTTTTTTAAATATAGAATACTATATTTAAAAAAATATCAAACAAAGCGGTGGTGGGTGGTAGAGTTTTTTAATAAACAGTTAATGGGTTTGTGATAAACAAAAGAATACACTTAAAAGTATAAATTTAAAAACCAACTTAATGCATAACAAAAAACATTTTTACACAAACATTATCGTGAACTATTAATTAACTTGATTCTTAAACTTCTTTGCAAGTAAGCATGATAGAACCATTCAAAACTATTATGAGGGGGTGGGGTTAAAATATTTTTGGGTGAGAAAAAGTTTCATTCAACAATAATAAATATATAATATAAAAATTTAAAATATATAGTATTATATAACATGTTAAAACTACATTAAATTGATTTCGCATAAGTGTAAAAACCTGATAATAATGATAATAAGAAAAAGAAAAAAAAAACTTTAAAATGAAAAAAAAATTATTTTAATTTTACATCAACTATTTATTTAAAAAGTTCTATTTAAAAAACTACAACTTTGTTATCAAAATGTTGAAGACAAGAAGCAAGGTAAGCATGAAAGCTTTGATGAATTCAATTCACAAGACCAAGTAAATACTAAGTCTTGTGAATTACATGCAATTCATCAGATTAAGTATTTACTTCTTAGATTTTATTTATGGTTTTGAGTTTTAAAAACCGTACAATCAAATACATAAACTTTCATATATATAACAACATGAAAATCTATAAAAGAAGTAAAAGGTTTACAAAATGCTACAAGTTTTAAAATAAACACAACAATAAAATAAATTTTCAAGAGCACTTTTCGATTGCAAGCATGCCATTTCTACCATTTGTATCAAAATACTCTAAAGATGGTACTCCACCTTTATTCATTAGATCTTCCACTATTTTCTTTTCTATATCTTTTTTTTTAATATCTTCTTCTTTTGTCCAACTTTGGTCATGTTCTAATCTATATGAACCTAAGAATCTGTGGGGGCAGTTTGACCATTCCTGAAAAAAACACAGTTTTACTTTTAAATTTAAATTTTAAGTTTTTCTGTTTTATATCAAGCATAAAAAAACAATGTAAGTATGTTACTATTTATATTCTCATATATTATATATATATATCTCATATATTATATATATACAGGCCTCGGCGGGAGTAAATGAGCGCGAGAACGGAGAAAAGCTCTGTTAAAACCAACATGGCGAGTCATGCGAGCTGCTCTTCTTAACTGCTTTATACAAGAGCTTTTAGTTTTTGCACAAGCTATCTGTTTATTTATATAAAATTGCTTATTAAATACAAAATTTAGTTTTATACTTGTTACTAGCATATGTTTTTAACGTTAATATTACAATAATATACACATAACAAGAGTCATTTATTGCGCCGTGAAAAAATTCTTTAGACATAAAATTTTTTTAACTTTGCAAAAACCGTGCCTGTTTATTATCCAATGAATTAAATTTTTTGACTTAGCGTTTTTCATTTTAGTTACAATAATAATTAAACTTATGAGAAAAAAAAAACTTTTCCGAGAGCTGTAAGTTGCTCCCGTAAAGTGTTTTAGGGGAGTGTGGGCGAGAGCAAGAGCTAAAGCTCTCGCTTCCTGCCGAGGCCTGTATATGTATCATATATTATGTATATATCATATATTATATATATATATATATCTCATATATATATATATATATATCTCATATATATATATAGATATATATATATATATATATAGATATATATATATATATATATATATATATATATATATATATAAATTTTTGTCAAAAATAATTTTGTTTAAATTTATTTATAAAAAATAATTCTAATTTAAGCCTGAACAAACAAACCTGAACAAAACTTGGAAAAACATAAATCAAAAACACCCAAGAGATTTTTAATAATTTTTTTTAATGTGCTACTATCGCATATTCTATTACATTACTATTACAATAAAAGATTTAATGCTTTTAATGCATCTTTGCACCTTTTATTATTATTTTTTATTTATAGCTAATATTAATATTCAATATTAACCAATGTTTTGAAATCTGATTCAAATCTATGCTCATTTACTCATTTAGATCAATAAAACTTATAAAAAATCTGATTATGCAGAGACTAAATGCAGACATGAAAATAAGTACCCTTTAAAAAAAACAAAAACAAATGACCAATAAAATTATACTAATTCTAAAGAATTCTTTTAATGATTTTTTAATTTTCTAATGTAGATGATGCAACTTACTGGTTGCAAAATAACTACAGTTATTACATAATTAATTAAGAAACAAGCTGCCGAAAATTAGATATATGTTTTTACTAATTTATAATTACTCTGTTCTTTAAGAATATTGAGCACTCTATTTATAGAATACACTAATATAATTTACATATATGTGTATATATATATATATATATATATATATATATATATATATATATATATATATATATACATATATATATATAATTTAGTGCTAGTTTCTTATAAACAACTTTCTTATCAAAAAAACAGCATAACTTTGACAATTATGTTAATAACAAATAAATAAAAATTGAACTTTAAATTTAATATTAATCTTTTACTTGCTGAAAATCTCAATTTTAATTTGTTTATATTGTATTAGTACTTACATAACAGCTGCAGACTAACCTGGAAACCTCAATTAATTCAATAAAGGTGCACAGCCAAAAAAGTTCATTTACGCAATTAACTTTTAAAAACGATAAAAGATAAACTCACAAATTATCTGGGTAACCGATAAGGTAATACCCAGGTAAGAAACACTGTTTTACTAATTTCAATATTTTTCACCAATTATTAATAGATTACATACGGACAGAATCTTTCAACAATATTTAAATTTTGAAATAATAATAATCAAAACAATCCAGAAAAAACTAGTACCACTAACTCGAAGTATTTTGTCAACTTTTTTTGTTTTGATATTTTTGTTTGTTGCTTCATTTCGTTGGTTATTTAACTTTTTAGGATTGTCATTTAATTATATTAATTTGAGATTAAATAACAAGTTCAAATTAAAATAATAATTTAAAACAAATTTGTTGTCAATAAATTTATTTTTGTAATTTTGACTTTTGTTTTACTTTAAATATTATAGACTCTAGTATATTTTTACATTAGAGTTATGAACAGTATAAAAATAAATCAGTTATTGAGTTATAATTATGTTGTTTAATAAATATTATTTTATTAAAAAACAATATTTTCAAGTGACAATTTCTTTACCATGTTTGCTGTTTGCAGTGCACTGCAAATTGTGATTTTATTGTTGAAAAACATTTACACAGTAAATTTAAAGTAATTGCACAGTATTATTTACAGTAATTGCACAGTTTGCAGTTCACTGCAAACTGCGATTTTATTGTTAAAAAAAACGATTTTGCTAAATTTCGTTTTCCTAGACTTTTAGTTTTCTTTATATTTCTAGTATATGAATTCAGTAGGTTATATTGGATTTATACGGCAATAATAAAAATTTGCTTTTGTAATAAAAAAACCAGTGTAAAACCAGTTACCGGGTTTTACAATTTATAAAAGGTGAAAATGTTTTTTTTTTTAAACTTTCCGGTTTTGCTAATCTGTGGAATGATCAGCCTGATTGGTTAACTGGTTAAAGATGCATGATAATTTTAGTTTAAATTTTGTTTGTTTTTTGCTACTTATACAAAGCGTTATCGTATACTGTGATATTTGGACACTATTTTCAAAATAATGGTTACATAAGTGTTCTACTATGTAGTTCCAACAATTTTTATTATAATTGTTTTATTGGTAGGGGAGAGTGGGGCACCATGAAGCAATATAATTGTGGAGGCATCTTAAGAGTTGTGGCAACCACTGCCATATGGTGAAACAGTTACTACTAGATGCTATGTTTTGACAAAAAATATCATTTGACATCTTTAGACCTGGGGTCAAAATTTATGCTTTTTGATGACAAACTAATTTATTTGTTTTTTTAAAATTGGTAAGTTTTAGGGTATCTTATTTAATGTGTCTATCGGTAAGTAATATTTTGTAAACTACAGCCTATAAGCTTTTTACTTCATTAAACAAAATCATTGAAAAAACAAGTTGATACAAAAAATAAAACAATTTTCTTCTACTAGCAAGTATGAGATAGGGCATTTGTGGGGCGCCCTAAAACTGTAAAATAGTACTCCATTGTTTCATAAACAATTCTAAAAATCATTTTTATTATTATTTACAGTCAATTCTTAAAAGATTTATGTAAATATAATACAAGGAGATTTAATTTTTTTTTTAGATGCCCCAAGAAGACCTGACGGTCTTGTCACAGAGCACCGCGGAAATGCATTTAACCAGGAAGTTCACGCCTCCTTCCTTACCATGATGCGAAAATTTTGACACAAAGCCATTATTTATTGACGTTTAAGAATGACATTTAAAAAGATATATTGAATCTGAATTTCTAAAACATGATTAGGACCATTGGATGCATTATTTGGGTATCATTATTATTTTTGTTTGTCTTTCAAGTAAAAATCCACCTTTTATCAATGTTTTATACTTTTATTTACTTTTTTAATGATATAAATCTCTAATTTACATTAAATAGTCTCACAAGTTTTAACATGTTATATATTGGTAATTATTAAATTTAATTTTGTAGGTATAAATTTATTCTACAAATTAAACCATTATCATTAAACCATAAATTATTTCAAAGCAAAAACCAAGTGTATCATGGTGCCGCTTTCTCCCCTACATGTACTGCTTTTATTTTATAGACTAAAAGATTGATTTTCTATGAAAACATGGTTTGAATTAGCTTATGCATAGCGTGAATATATCAATAAGGTTTCATAAGGTATAAACTATTGCCATAATAAAAAAAATGCCAAAAAAAATGTGCAAAACCTGATCAAAGGACTACCAATTAGTAAAAAACAAAAATAGGTTTATGTTAACAAACTTTTTCTTGACTCTTGAAACCTTCTTATATACATTTACTTTCAAAATTAAGTGAAAAAACAGCTATTTGAACTCTATTTTTTACATAGTATTACAATGCTTATTATTATAGTTCTGTCTTCTACAAAATTAAACTTAAATACAAAATTAATTTTATATTGGATAACAATCCACTTAACTTACTTACAAACATTATTAATTAATTTTATATTGGATAACAATCCACTTAACTTACTTACAAACATTATTAATTAAATTTATATTGGATGACAATCCACTTAACTTACTTACAAACATTATTAATTTAAAACTATTAAAATCGAGAAAGTATTCACTTAAATTACAAGAAAATAATTCTTGAACTATTTTTTTATCACAAGGAAAAAATTATTAAAATTAATGAAACTTCTCACACTTAATGACCATTTAGTTAAGACCTTATTTGATGACACAGTCTGAAAAACTATTCTCCCCTTCATAACATCTTTCTTGTCTTCCCTTCATAACATCTTTCTTTTTTTTTTATATCTTTTTTGATAAATTTTCTCTTTTTGTGCCTCTGCAATTATTTTTATCAATTTTTTACAAATTTTCTTTCAAAACAATTCTAATCTGTAAAGATTAATTTTCCTTGCACTGACACTCAAATTTTTTTTTAGCCAAAACAAAAAATATTTGGTTTTTTCACAGTTTTTTTGTTTAAAGAGAAATAAGTAATTTTTTTATTTTCTATGAAGGTATCCCTAGGAAATCTTTTCAACCATTAATAGTATTTTTGTGCTTTTTGATAATAATTTATACCTTAGAAAATGCTGAGTTTCTTACGCTATGCATAAGCTGTTTCAAAACACACATTAAATAGCAAATCAGTATTTTGGTCTATAAATTGAAAAAGGTACGTGTACCAATAAAAATATTATAATAAAAATTGTTGGATTACATAATTGAACTTTTATGTAACCATTATTTTGAAAATAGTGACCGAATATCACAATAATCTGTAACATTTTGAGATAAATTAGTAAAAAACTACCGAAAATTCAAGTAAAACAGCCATTAATCCTCAACCAGTAAACCATTCAGACTGAAATTTTATCTAGAGTTTGCTGTGGCCATAGGCTAAATTTGCACAAACTTTTTTTATCAAATTATACAGAGTGGCTCTTATTCTACAGAAGTTTTTATTAGGTCAAAATCTCACTCAATTTAAACATTCAAATGAAATTTTTTTATGCAAATCAAATTAAAAGACTTCAAAATTTGCATCAAAGGGCGTCTTGATGTGTACGCTATATTTTCATATAAGTTCTTGAATCAGTTTGGTTTTTTTTTTAAAACATCTTTGCTTCAAACAAGGCTGCAAGCAGCCACTAATTAAAGTTGGAAGTTACTGAAAGAGAAAAGATGAAGATTGTAGAGAAAGATAACGATTGACGGATGACTTAAAAGATTGCAAATTATATGAATCAGGAAAGCAAGATGAAGGAAGCAAATTCCAAAGAACTGATGTTCGAGGAAAAAAACTAGACGAATAAGCGTTTTTGGAGCACTTAGGAACAGTCACAGAAAAAGGATGACACTTAATTGAATGACGAGTAACACGAGAATGAATTTTAGTAGATGGCACAAGAGACGCTAGCTATTTAGAGCAGTACCCATTATAGTATTTGTAGAAAAGAGAAAGAGAAGCAACATTATGACGATGTGATAATGGTTGGAGGCTGGCTGCAAGAGCAGGTCCAACTATGTTTACAATGCGTTTTTGCACCTTGTCTAAAAGAGAAAGGCCATCATTACAAGATCCGCCCCAGATATGGCAACAGTATTCCATACAAGGCTGGATTTGAGATTTATAGAGATCGAGAATAGAATCCGAAGTAAGAAAGTGACGAGCTCGATAAAGAGATGCAACCTTAGCAGATGCTAATTTTGCAACTGATTTGATATATGGTTTCCAAAAAAGATTGGAAGTAAGAGTTAATCCTAGAAGATGACGAGTAGGTGAAATAAAATTGAGTTTTATCTGAATTAAAGTTCACCAGCCACTGTGAGCCCCATGCTGTAGCAGAAGTGAGATCCTTTTCAAGCTCAAATGCCCCCTCCAAGCAATCACAGGGTGTTGGTTTCTTATCATGACAAGAATAAATGATAGTATCATCAGCAAACAATGCCACCTTAGATGAGAATATCTGGAAGATTGTTAATGTAAATTTAAAAAATTATAGGGCCAAGGATAGAACCTTAAGGAACCCCTGAAGTTACAGAATAAGAAGAAGAGTGTTGTCCATCGAGGACAACTTTTATGCTACGATTGAAAAGGAAAGATTCAATGATCTTAAAGATGTTGCCGGATACACCATAAGAAGAAAGCTTATGGAGAAGACCAGCATGTCAAACTTTATCAAAAGCTTTTGAAATGTCAAGAACGATGGCCTTAACCTCTCCACCTTCATCTAATGCACGATAAAACCTGTCAGTTATTACTGTTAACAAATCAGCTGTAGAACGAGCAGATCGAAATCCATATTGATGGTCAGAAAGTAAGTTATTAGATTCAAGATGAGAAATTAAGTGTTTGTTAATTAAAGATTCAAAAACCTTGCTAATGATAGGAAGAAGACTTATGGGGCGGTAGTTAGACGAATCAGATTGCTCTACAGAATTTTTGAAAATAGGAATAACAGATGCCGCTTTCCAGCAGGCTGGAAAACAAGACTCTGATAAGCACTTGTTGAATAGTTTTGAGAGTATGTTGTCCGGGCCACAAGCTGTAGAAGAGTCTAGGCAGGAAATCACTTTGGATACAGATGCTGGAGTGATATGAATGTCAAGCAATGGATCAAACTGTTTGTTGGCAATATCAGGTAGAACGCAACTAGTGGAACCAAGAGATGATATTGATGAAAATTTTTAGCAAACAATTCGGCTTTGTCTTTAGGTGAGGTGACATAGTCTGAACCATACAAGAGAGGTGGAATTATAGATTTGCCCTTATTATTGATATTATTATAGATTCTCCAGAAGTCATGAGAGCCTAATTTTTGAGATGAGATACGAGATTTCATGACCTGAGAATAGCGGGTTTTGGCGTTAGACAAAACCTTTTTACAGTTGTTTCTAGCAGTAATAAACAGACGTCTGTTTTCTGGAGAATTGTTTTGCTGATAAATATGGAAGTAACGGTTTCGATTGGCAATCGCAGCAGCACAGTGTGTGGAAAACCATGGAGGAGAGTGAGGCTTGACCTGGAATTGTCGAGAGGGAATAAAAGATTCCATGCCAGCCTGAATCCACGAAGTTATGTAAGAAGCACATTTGTCGACAGGAAGTTGAAAGATTTCTACCCAAGGGCCATCACGAAGAAAATCACGGAAAGAATCCCAGTCAGCTTTACTGTAGTTGTAAGAGGTTCGATAATAGGGGGATTCAGGTGATGAAGAATGAGATATTAGTTTTAGAGAGATCAAACTGTGATCAGAAGAACCTAAGGGTGAATGTGGAGAAACTGAGCACTGACTAGGATCAGAAACAAGACATAAGTCGAGTAGAGAAGGTAGATGATTCAGGTTGTCAGGAAAGCGAGTTGGAAAGTTGACTATTTGAGTTAGGGATTGAGAAAGGCAAAAGTTGTAGGCTTTAATGCCTGCAGAGTCACTGACACTAGAGCCAAGCCATTTAGAGTGGTGAGCATTAAAGTCACCGACAACAACTATATTAGCTGATGGATAAAGAGAGAGGGCTTAGTCAATATGATCAGAAACAATGTCAAAAAGAGTGCAGTCTTGAGATGAAGGAGAGCAATATAGAACAAAGAGAAAGGCAATAGAGTGAAGTGGTGCTAAACGAAAGCACATGAAAGAATAGTCTGTGGATTCAAACCTAGTTTCACGACAAATGGGTGAATTCTTACGTATGTAAATGCCCAGGCCAAGCATGTGACTATTAGAGTCTTTACGAATTAGAGGCAGATAACCATCAACACTAAGATCACAAGATGAGACAACCGAACTCAAATTAGTCTCACAAAGAGCAAGTAGGTCTGGTGAACTTTGCAAGAGATAAGACTCAACAGAAGAAAAGTTACTTCGAAGACCATGAATATTAGTGAATGATAGATTTAGAGAACTTGGTGATGATGATGATTTTTTGTGTTTTATAGTTTTTGGTACTTTATTCATTTTTAAATTAGATTGAAGAACTTGACTCAAAGCATAGATAGTACTCAGAACACCGTTTAATAGCCCAAGCAATTGCCTCATTACTACTAATAAACCCTAAGCCGTAACAAAGGGCTCCAAATGTGGCCTCCGCAATGCACACCAGTACAAACAGGGACACCATCCATGCGCAACATGGCACTGTTAATACTTTGATATTTTTCAGCTGTTGATGGAATCAGCCTCTCTGAGAGCTACCACAGAGTTCAGGAAACCTGACTACCAGCCGGCCTCAGAACCATAAAACTGAGTTTTAGAGCTGTACCCTCATTAGGAGATAATAGAATGAGTTGCCTAGTCATAAAAACAGAGACACAAGCAAAACCCACGCATTGAGTCAAGAAGATCCAGCATTCAACATCATAAACTGGAAACAATGTATTAAAAATACATCTGTGCCAGCCTAATAGATGAAGAAGGGGTGCAAGGCTGGTCAACAGATAGAATCTGTTTACCCCTTAAGTCTTTGCCTAGGAGGCCTTTTACAAGACAGTAGCCGGGTGCATTTAACATCTGCCCAAGATGAGTATTTTTATCGAGACACCATCTCTAGCCTTTACTCAACCAAGAGCCCCAAGGCAGGGGTGTTTTAAATCGGAGTTGGCATCTCCTAGCCTTTGCCTAAAAAGGCGTATCCTACAAGGCAGCAGGACACGAAGCAGATTGTACTGGGTTACATATTACCAGTAGCAGGATAACCTAATCTGACTGGAATTACCATGTTAACTGCAGGTTGCAATGTTGAGATTAGAGGTGGCCCCCCTAAACCCAAGTACATTTTGGAACTATGTAATTAGGTTAGTAAGTTAGAGTTACTTAGTTGAGTTATAGTTGCTAGTGAGAACCGATAAAAGGTATTCAGAAAAGGCACAAACCTTTTTTAAAAGTAGGGGGCATTTGATGCACCCTAATATTTACATACATAAATAATTATACATACATAAATGTATATACATACATAAATGTATATACATACATAAATGTATATACATACATAAATGTATATACATACATAAATGTATATATATACACACACACAGATATTATATCCCCTATAACATTTTACTAGTTTCGTTATGTCTCAATCAGTTACAATTGGTAACAAGGTAACATTCTCTTATTTTTAATTAAATATTAATTAAATCAACTTGATAATGCAGTAATTGTTTGTTTATAATTGCCGTATCGCTAATTACCATATTTACTTTATTTTTTATTGTAAAATAGCTTTGTCTCAACTGGTTACTTTGTTAGGAAGAAAAAAAATTCAGTTTCAATTTGCAACATTACATCTCAATTGGCTTTTTTTTTAACTTTTAAAAGTGTAACCAATTGAGACGTAATGTAATGTAAAAAAAAGGAGTAATTAAAATACAAAAAAAACGCAGAATTTTTTTACGTTACATTATGTCTCAATTGGTTGTATTTACGTTACGCCTCAATTGGTTACTCTCGAGTCCTTAATACAAGGGGTGGGAATAAAAGGAGGGTGGGTGGGAATAAAAAGAGGGTGGTTGGGAATAAAAAAAGGAGGGTGGGAATAAAAGGAGGGTGGAATTTTAGTCCAGGTCTAATTAACAGGGCAGGGGTTATTAAAAGGGGTGGGGGAAGGGGGATTTATAAATCCAAACTAATATTTTTTACATAACATGCACAAAACTTTATACAAATTAAATAAATTATGAAAAAATAGCTGTTATAAAATGCGCACTTGAACACAAGCTATGATAGTATTAAATAGTTTTAAAAGTTTTTAATTCTAGTGTGGCTTGTGGTCAAATGCACATTTTCTAATAGCTGTTTTTTCATAATTTCAATAGGATTTATTATGTTGATATAATTTTTATACTTTGGTGAGAAAAATGTTGACGATTTTAAAAGCCTGTTTACACTAAAACTTTGATTTTTTAGTGACTGAAATAATGATTTTCTAATTCTTAAGGCCGATTTTTACAGAATTTTTCTTTTTTAGTCTTGAGATTTAATTTTTCTGTTGATAACAAGTAAAAATTAATAAATGTGTGTGTGTGTGGGGGGGGGGGGGTTTATAAGCCAAGGGTGGGTGGAAAAATTTTCCAAAAAATAAATAACACCTTCCCCTGCCCCCCCCCCCCCCCCCTCTCTGTATTATAGACTAAAGAGTACACTTTTAAAAGTTGAAAAATCTGAAAATTATTAAATATATTATATTTAATGATTTTAAGATATAATAAACATCGTTTAAGGATCCCTGACCATATTTTTTTGAAAGTGGTGTGAGAGATAATGCCTACATAAAAAATAGGCATTTAGCTGGGCGATGCATACTTTTTATGGTCTTTACGTTCCTTGGTTTTAATCTGTGCAACTTTTCGTCATAAAGTTATTAAATTAATTAAGTATGAACATATGAAAGTTATATATTCTTTAGTTTTTTAAGCTTAGACTTACCCGGAAGAATTTTTTTACTTACCCAATTTTCTATTTAAAGAATTAAATAGTAAATTAATTTATACTTTAAATAGTAATTAAGTAATAGTTTATTTCTCTAAATAGTAAAGTTCGAGTAAGTTAAAATATTTTTTCGGGTTATAAAAAAAAAATGAAAGCGCTTTGAATTTTTTTTTTCGCTTTTAAAGTTTTAATAAACTCACAAGCAAAAATATATATAAAATGTCAATCTATATTTTGAGGACACATTAGATTATCTGAAAATTTAAATAATGTTAAGATTAGTCTACTACTAATGTGTTTATAACTTTTAATGTGTTTATAACTTTTTATTTCATTTTATATAATCTTTCTTTCCTAAAAATATTTAAGTAATCTTAATCATCTCCTTCTAAAACCTTATCTATATTCTCGATTTCTTTACGCACAACGGTTCAAAAATAAAAAACAAAAAATACAAAAAAATGTAAAATTAAAAATACAAAAAAAAATAAAAAATATAAAATTATCAAAAAAATAAAGTTAAAAAAACATAAACATAGATATTGTTAAATATTTTCAGATAAATCAATGTTAAAATTATGTGAAAAAGCGATTTTTAATATTATAAACACATGTTATAAAAATATAAAAACGGAAATATATATACAAAGAGGAAAAATGTAAAACTTAATTTTTATAGTATATGTTTATTTATTATACAAAAATAGTATATACAATTTTTAAATATTTATTATTTTGTAATAAAAAAAAAAAATAATAATAATAAAGTTTTTAACTTTGTAATTCTTGATTGGTATTTTTTTTTTACTATTGTTATACCTATTTACTATCTTTTATAACTATTTAATATCTTATTTATTTTATGTATACTTCAAATATATAGTTCTATTTACATATTCTTATATATATTTTCATATACTTATATATGGAGATTTATATATATATAAAAAACAAAAAATTATAAAATATTAGGAAACCACATGTTACAATGATACATCTTGTAAATGTTACTTTTTGTTACGTAAAAATACCAAACATTTGATATGTAACGATACATAAAAATGTTACATCATGTTACATAAACATGTTATGCAACGGTTTCGTAACATTATGTCTTATTACATAAAAATGCTACATCTCATCATGCTACGTCTCATCATTAACGGACATTTTGTCTGTTATCATACGTGATGAGATGTAATACCATATATATATAAAAATATATATATATATAATAGTATAATATAAATATACTATATTTACCTTGGGTGAAAGCATAGAGAAGTATGATACCCCTGATTCTCTTTCGTACAAGTGATATGTTGTGCCAGGTTTCTTTATAAAATTACACTTAGCTGTGTGCAGTAGTGATGAATCTTTTGCTTCTTCTAATACTCTTCTTGCCTAATAGTTGAAAATATTTTTTACAAACATTACTTATGTAAACTTGTTGTCTGAAACTTTAAATAATATTTTCAATAACATAGCTTTCTCAAGAACTGAAGAAAGAATTTTCAAAGAATTTTTCTAAAAGATAAAACAATTTTATGACTTTTAATACTTAAATTAAAATTAAATTTTAAAAACTTGTTTATCTGGTCAGCAGCCATTTTATTTTAATTAAAAATATGTTTTCTTGTAAAAAATTTAATTAAATAATTTTTAACTTATAGATATTGAAAAAAAATTACTTGTTCTTGCAAAAACCGAATTTGCTCAGCTATGATTTGAAGTTTATTTGATGCTATGTGCCTAACTCCCTCATCTGCACGCTGAACCTCCGTTGCTAGAGCTATTAAATCATCTGGTCTTGCTTTATTAACAGCACGGCTATTTACCAACAAATTAGTGACACAAGACTCATCTTCTACAACCCTTGCAAGTGCTAAATAGAGAAAACATTAAGTTTAAATTCTTATTAGTGCATACTTGTTGAATCTAGCTATATTAAAACTTAAACGTATATATAAAACGTATATATATATATAATTTATTGCTATGTTAACAATTTCAAAATTTTAAATAGTTATTTTTAAGAGACAGCTAGTTCTGTACCCTGAATTTCCTGTTAAGTAAGAATGCCATAAATATTGCCATTTTTTGATAGTTTTAGTTTGAAAAATTTGTTTATAACTTGTTGTTTTTTAGAACTTCTACAAGTTTCTACAAGGTTCTACATTAGACTTCAAAATTTTTAGGTTCTACAAGTCATTAGACTACAAAACATTTCTTTCTGTCTTATTAGATTTTTTTATGGGTAATTAACTCTCTGTAACAATATTTTTTAGAGTTTCTACAACATACATAATTTATACTAAATATTATTTATTTAGTTAATAAATTTCACTTGCCTACTGCATTACAAATACCGCTTGTCTATTAAACAATCAATGATTATTAAGTAATATTTTTTATCAAGCTACTATGATTGATGAAAACCCTAATCTTAAAAAAAAGTATATTTTGGTATCAGTGAGGCACCATTCAAACTTAGATACACAAATCATTAAAAAATCTTTTAATGCGGTGAAATACAGAAATGAGACCAAGCTTTCTAAGGAGACTTAGAGTTTAAAAGAAAAGATCACAGAACACGCAATAAAGTGGAAAAATATAAAACGCTGTAAACCTATCAAAACAATATCCAAAGTTTTTAACCTCTGCCTTCATGAGAAATTTATAACTTTATATCACAATGAAAACAAACTACTTAATAAAAAAGAAGAAATATCTGTGTCGACATTCCAACAAATTTTCACTGCTCTCTTTTGATACCAGAGACTAAATAGTTACATCTTTTATTATGTCAGAAGTCGTTCTACCATCATTTTAAACTCATTTGTAAACATTTTTTATGTATTTAGCTAATGATTGCTGTGCATGTACAGTGGGCCAGAATTCACTTTTAATGGACAAAATTAATAACTAATTAAATATTAGGTCTTTATTTACTAAATTTGGCATGAGTACTAATATGAGGTCGGTGCTTCTTATGAAAGTGATATTTTACATTTGGTTGCTATGAATACCTAGTTTTGCTTAGCAACAGCCTATTTTTGGTAGTTGCAGATGTTTTGTGTGTTATTTACATTATAATTAGTTTGTGCATTATTATGAGGTTTGCTCTACTTATGAGGGGGATATTTATCATTTGGTTGCTATGGTTACCTAGTTTTATGGATATCTGATTTACATAGCAACAACCTATTTTGATAGTTGCAGATTTTTTACAAGTGCTATATTCACTAAATTTGACATGAGTTTCAATACAAGGTTAAACTTTATATGGTAGTCATAATTTTTTAAATTTAGTTGCTATGGATACCTATATTGCTTAACAAACGGATACTTACCTTAGTTACACAAAGATAAATGGATCTTTAAATAATTTTTATCGAATTTTCAACCGCCCTATTTTAAATAACTACTAAATATTAAATATTTAGATAATTAATTTTAGGTAAAGATTTAGGTTATTAATATTAAAAACAAAAAATATTGCAATGAAACATTGACAATTTAAAACACATCAATAATTTATAAAACATACATACATGCATAAAATAAGAAATCATGTTTTATATGAGTCGACAGTTGGAGCCTGAAGCAAATCACTTACTCCATCTGGGATTTGAGATTTTGAATTTTGAGAATTTGACCTTAGCATGTTGCTGATTATTGGGTCTGATGAGCACAAAAGTTGACATAATACATCATAGTTTTCAAAAGACTGGATTTGCATGTGTAGTTTTTACGGAAACATTTGAAACTCTTGTTTCATGCTTCCTGTACCTCTTTAGAGAGCATTCCAATAGGCAAGACCATTCTTCTCACAACCATATGTCTGTGTAATAGTATCTTGTGCAAACTTTGTGGCATGTAGTACCATGGGTAGCTCTGTGTAAACAAATGAGCCACCTAAAAGAAGCAATCAATCATGTAATTACAAAGCTAAGTTAGCCACAGCTCAGTATAGAAATAATATTAACAAATAAACTTACTCAAAGGCAGTACATTTGACATGCATCTGCATTAATTCGCAAAGCTGATGACAATGTGGTCAAGATGACATGCAACTTTTTCAGCAGTAGTAAATCCAGCCTTCTGGATTTGCTATTGCTGAAAAGCTGTATTTCCATTACTGGATGTTTTGATTGGATGACAATTTTTAAAGGCATCTAGGATTCTTTTTTTGTTTGTCGTCACAGATAACTTTCTTTTGTGCTACGCGCCTGCCACTTTTGTTATCCAATTTGTAAGCAAGGTGAAGACAGTATTCCATTGCTCTAATCCATGCATGTAATAATGACAATCCATACTGTAGACCACAGTAGTTTGCATTTCCAATTTTTTTTTACTATTTTTTCAATATTGCTAATCTCTTTTGGAATGTGCTGCCACGCACTGAGCAGGACTGTGATGCATTGGTCTCGACTGATAAGGCTAATGTTACTTTACCATCTACCATGGTTATTTCAATGATGTTTGGCACATTTAAATAATGAAATAAAACTTTTATGTTAGGCAAATTCTTTTATTCATTTATTACAGCCTAAAATGATATTAACAAATCCATAACTGTAGCTAAGTATTACCTTTTAAATATTAAAATGTAATGAAATAGCAATCAATACTGCTGTTTTGCAAAAATAAATAAATAAATAAAATTAGGTATCCATAGCAACCAATTTAAATTATAACTTTCATATGAAGTGTGAATCTCATTTTAATACATATTTAATATAGTGTACATAGCACAAATAAAAAACTGTTAAAATACTGTTAATGTAAAAATAAGCTGTTGCTATGTAAAATTTGGCACCATAGCAACTAAATTACACTCAATGTGTAGCTTGAATATGTCTGTCTATGTTCATAAAACCAAGTGTTTTGGCTTCCTTACATGTTAAAGAACAGTTTATGAACATTTATTTGCTGCCCTAACCTGCCCAATGTGTTTTTGGACCTTGTCTAAAAAATTATCATAAGAAAAACCAGCCTAAAATGACAACAGCAATTCAATCAAGAAGGCAGGAATGTTGTCTGGATCACAAACTGAAGATAATTCTTTAGCATTCCAAACAAAAATCTATACAATAAGTATACATATATGAATTTAAATCAGGTCAGGATCATTATTACCCTACCACTGATAACATGTAATCAATTAATTTTTGTACTTGGTTAGATTTAAGAGTTATTTTTTAAAACAAACTAGAAGTTAATTGACTTAAAATCACTGCCTCAGGATCTTGATTGAGTAAAGACTCAATAAATAACATAATTTTTAATTCTAACTTTATGTTACTAAGTAACTCTCAATTCTTATAGTGATTGACTTCAGCCTTCTCATACGCAAGTTTGTTAAGAATATAAACTAAATTTATTTGGCATAAATGCATCAAAATGTTTTTTTACAAAAGATGTTTTATATTGTTTTCTGTCTGAGATAAACACTATATTTTTTTGGATTTGCTCATAATTTTTGCTTTTACCTCTTCCATAATACTGCACAACTTCTTTTGCTATCTTCTAATGAAAAAAGATAACAACTTAATGAAACTCAACTTGATAGTTCTAATGCCAGCTGGTAGCGAGGTTTCAAACTCTGTGAAAGCTTTCAGAGAGACAGACTATCAAAAACTGTAAAATTGTAGAGTATTAACAAAGCTTCTTGTATACAGATGGTGTCTCTTTTAATGCTTTAGGTGTGCATTGTCATACAATAGGACTGTTCTTTCTTATAATTACAATCAAAACTATAGTACATAAAATACATATAATACACATAACCATAAAAAATCATTTCTATTTATCTTTTACAAATATTTATGGTCTTCAAAGAAACTTTTTATCCGGAGAATCTTACATCTTGTGAAATTTACTAGACATACTTGCTGTTCGTGAAGCATACTTGCTGTTTGTAATTTAAATTGGGATAAACTCAAACCCTCAGTTTATGCATGTACTGAAGCCCCACTAGCTTTAATTATATAACTAAAATGATGTGATTAAGGAATGTATATTATGAAGCATCAAAAAAAAAAAACATGTAAAAAAAAATACTTAGTGCTAAAATTCTAATATAAAATTGAATAATAATGTAAGTTCCTTTTTTTAGATTTTTACTTTAAAGATATTTTTGAGCGCAATTTATGATTTAAAAAGAAATATATTTGAAGGAGAGATTTTTGTAAAAATTTGTTTAGTAGTAACTTTAGATTGTCTGAATAAATTTTTAAATTGTATTAGTATTTTTTTTGCTGAAACAAATTTACCTGCAAACAACGACACCAATTTTTAGCTGAGCATTTAAATTTATAAGCATAAAAATAATAAGTGTTACATTAAAACTAAAAAAGTTTGCACAAAATAAGAAAATACAAAATATTTCTTATATTTCAAAGTTATGTTTTTAAAGGATATGGGCAATTCCATGGTGTTGGATGTGACATTTAGACATGTTCAGAAGTGTAATTTGTTATGAAATCAAGAGTTTTTGCTAATATACTTTCATTGTTAATACAATTGTGGTATGTGCTGTTAATCATGTTGTCATGATTTTTTTATTTACAATACTGGCTTTGCTGTAAATAAAATCATATGGTGTTACAATACTGGCTGTGCTATAACTAAAATCATATGGTGTTAGACGTGACGACGTAAAATTTGCCAAATTGTACCCTTCATTATCTATGAAAGTAAGGAAAATACTGCTTAAATATTTATTCAGAACTCGTACTGAGATACATAAAATTTGTAATATATGTTTATTTGAACCACTCTTAACTATTGCATCCAATACAGCTAACTAAATTAATAGGGTCAGACATGACATAAAAGTGTTGGATGTGACAGTCTGCCATTACAAGTGCAAACGTGCAGCAAAAAACATCACTATAAACAAAATTATGTTCACTGAGTTTAAAACGCATCCAGGTCCTCATTAAACTTATAATGACTTCGATTGTCAATCAACAATCGAGGGTTGACAAGACCCTCACGACATCAGTTTTAGGCAACCAACTTTTGCCTGGTTTAGTTGGCTTCACAATCATGCTCAACTGTTTTCTCAGGAACAAAACCACAACATTATCCTTATCACATGCTTCTATAAACCCAACATAGTTGACCTGTTTTCGTTTTGTAGCGAATTTTGCCAGCACATACAGGCCAACTGAAAACCTGGCCTGTTGAGCTGAAACGTCATCACTGGCATCAGTACAGTGTCATATAGCACTTTGCAACAGAGCTATGAATGTTCAACATAGTTACTGAAATAAATTTGCTACATAGATGACACTTCTTTTTCAACAAATTTTGGCAACTTACCACAATATAATATTATATCATAACTTATTTCAATTTCCTTTTTCAATACCTTGTTTATTTTGTCCTGAAGTTCTATTGTTTACTAAATATTAAATAACTTGTGTGAGAGAGTGTGTGTGTGTGCGTGTTTGTGTGAGTATGTGGAAGGTGGGGTGGGGGATGGCAGATGAGGAGGTAAAAAGGTACAGAGTTTAAACATATTGTTAATGATAAAATGTTTAAACTTTACTCTGTCAAACTTAATCATTTAAGTCAGGATTAGGTCCTTTATTTGTAATTTAGTTTCTCTAATGACAGAATCCAGATTGGTAAATGGTTCAAAAGTTTTTAAAAGAATAAATGTTGAACTCAAGACTTTAAATTTAATACATATTAATAATTAATTTTATACATTGCATTTACTTGGGTACTTATAATTTATTACACAAAACCTTAGATATTCTTAAAACAATGTTTTGAATAATTTTTATACAAAATGCGTAGGTAATATTGCCAACATATATTTTCATTAAATAATCAATTTCAAAGAAAATTTGGTAAGTATTGCCAAAATAAAAAATTTCAATTCAAAGTTAAACTCGACTTGGCTTAAATATAGTCAACGAGCCAAAAAAAACAGCCATACTTAGCCAAAATTTGAATTTTTTTTTTTTTTTTTTTTGTAAAAGTAACATAAATAAGTAACTTTATTTAATTTTTTTAAATTTAATTCACTAAAAATGTCTTCAAAAAACGGAACGATGAAGCCAAACTTTATTAACGGTTTTACTAAAATAGTAGTTCAACTTTATTTAGCAAAACAAAATTAAACTGGTAATTAATATCAAAATTCTATTCAAATATGGGATATATTCAAATAAGCTACTTCAGCTAACCTTTGGCTTCATTCATGGATAGATTATTCATTGAAAGCTTGAAAATATTTAAATTTTTAAAATTTATGAAGACTCAGGTAGAAATCCAACTCTCGATTATTTTACATTGCATAATATATCCGGGCAAACATTTTTATCACAGTAACTAAAATGTAAAATCTCTATTCAGAATTACTTTTATAAAAGCAATAACACAAAAAACTAGCGATATTATTAATAATACAAGTAAATATTACGTAGCGATATTATTAATATCACTACTATATTATTTAATATTATTAAATGATTGTTCTGTGCAAATATCCTACTGTAGTGCAGCCGATAAATATTTTAATATTCGGCAGTTATTGTCTCGATAAAATAAAATGCCTACAATTTAGTCGCAAAAAGACAGTCTGCTTGAACACCGTTGGGGAGGATCAGAAATAAGATCAGATTCTGATCATATTACCGATCCTCGCCAACGACATTTCATTTTATTATGTTATCTTATTTATTTATTTATATATTTTAGGTATTCCAAGAAGTTCTAACGGTCTAATCACAGAGCAGAATAGCATTTAACCAGGAAGTTTACGCCTCTTTCTTAAGAGGTTAAATAAGTGCAAATTTCATTAGTGTGAACTGGCATAAGTGCGCCAAAAGAAATAGCAAATATTGGCATAAGTACGAAGCAGTTGCAAAAACTGGCATAAGTGCGAGCGGGTCAGGGTAACAATATCAGTGTTTGCGATGTCTAATAACATCTGTCCAAAAGTATCTGTAAATATAATGAGGTATAATAACATCTGTCCAACAACATCTGAAATTTCATTGATGTCTAATAACATCTGTGCAAAAATTAAATGAATATTACAAATGTAGTTACATCTTTTAAATTATCAAAGTGTAATAACATCTGTGCAACTACATCTGTGGGTTATACAGGTGTACTTACATCTTTTAAACTATCAAAGTGTAATAACATCTGTGCAACTAAATCTGTAGATTTTAAGATGAAGTTATTTTTAAGATGAATTAACTAACAATGCATTATTTTAACCAGATGTAGTTACATAAAGGATTTTTTTCAGATGTAATTACACCTTGAAAAAAATATTAACTAATAATGCATTATTTTAACCAGATATTATTACATATAGAAAATTTTTCAGATGTAAGTACATCTGGAGAAAATTCTTCCAGATGTTATTGGACTAGGAGAAAAATTACCAGATGTAGTTACATCTTTCTAAAGATGTTGTTAGGAGTCGTTGAATTTTCAGATGGTATTGGACAGATGTTATGAGAGTAAAAGATAAATATAGATCTTGGACAAAAGTGTACAGATGATCTTGGACTATTCTACAGATGTTGTTAAACAGATGTAGAAGCCTTTTACCGTGCGATCTGGTCTTTCGCACGAATATCAATTTGTACTTATGTCGCACATATGCCAAAGTTTACAAATTCATTTTTGGCGCACTTATACCAATTTGCATTTATGCCGATTTGCACGTATATTAGTTTTTGCCACTGCTTTGCCCTTATACCAGTTCGCATTTATGCCAATTTGAACTTGAATCCAAATAAAAATTTGAATGAATAATTATTGTTTGTGTTTATAAGGGTTTCTCCTTAAAGTACGTATGCGTTCATTTCCACCCTCCCACACCCCCTCCCACCCCTCCTCATTTTACTATACGCTTGTTTGAGTACCCTCCACTCTCTCTAAAAGTAGAGGGTCTCTAAAAGTTGTCCACTGTCTCTAAAAGTAGACTGTCTCTAAAAGTTGGGGTGCAGTGGATTGAGGAGCACAGTGAATAAGAGACATTTTCTCATAGATAAGAATTTTGTTCATCTTGATAATGTAATCATTCTATGTGCTCATATATCAGCCATCTTTACTTATAGTTGTTACCACTTAATTTTGACTACCGGTTTTTGGTAGGTAATTTTTGTTTTTAGCTAACTAAAGTAAATTTTCTTACCGTCCTTATGTTTGTTATGGAGATCGTGGTTGAAACAATTTCAAAAGTTGAGGTTTTTCATTCGGATTATTAACAACAATCGTGTCTTAAGAAATTAGACCTAAACTTAGTTTGTTATGGTGGGGCACAGTGAATTGGGTTACAGTGAATAGGTTGACTCACTAAGCCCCATTGATGATCTTAAAGATTAAATTCACACATTTTTAACAAACAAACTACATGAAAATAAATTTATTAGTTTTAAGTTATGAATAATAATATTTGAATAGTTTTTTAATTTTTAATATTTTTATAAGTTTTGTTATCAATGAAATTCTTTTTTTTTTCTTATCAATTTTATAAATGTCTATTTTTTCAATTTTACACTAATCTAATTAATAAAAGTATGCCAAAAATATAGTGTACAGTGTTTTTACTCCCTCGGCCTGTAAGCCGTAAGATAATAAATATTTGGGTTTCAGGGATTTATTATTTATTATCATGAAGGACATATATCTCAATCCTTTCGCGTTGAAAAAAATAAAATACATATTTTAACTTTTGCTCAGTTTAAAAAATAAAAAAGTTCGATTCACTGTGCCCCCAAATTCCCCTACCTACGCTTTAAACCTACTTACCTTACATTTTATTTAGTGTCGCCTTACTTTTATAATTAATCCCTTGTCCCCTCCCCCATCTCATATACGCCATTTGTCGACCTCTCTCCCCTATCCAAGTGTACGTACTTTATGGAAAATCCCTAAGATATCGAACTAAAATCAATAACAATACCGTAGGCATTAACAAAATAAATGCATTAAAACTTTCTTTTTCAATCAAGTGCTAATCATTTGTAACTATTTTTTACAAATCTAGTGTGTGCTGATACTGATTTTGTTGTTCGAGTGCTCAATATGCTTTCTTCTCATCTTGATGATTATAAACAATAATGGCATTTTTCAATTTCGTGTTTTAAGTTTTTGATAAGAATGATAAAAGTTTTTGTTCATTCGCCAACTAATGATTTAATCAAACAGTTCAGTGTCGTTAAACCAAAAAACGCTAAAATTCGTTTATCCCTATTCTAAACAAAAAACTAGAGATGAGCAAATGCTAGCACCCGCTCGGTATAGTTCATTTTTTTGGGTGCGCCCTTGGTTCATTGGTAAAGTTCATTGGTAGCTTTAATGAGAATTTTTTTTCTCCATTTTTTTAGTTCATAAGTTGTTTTAAAAAAATCTAAAGGTCTTATCACAAAGCATCGCGAAAGAGCATTTAACAAGGAAGCTTAAGATATTTTTAGTTTTGGCCAAGCTTACTGAACGTATGTTTGTATTTAACCAATCAGTTACTTAAAAATTTATTTAGTAATTAACTTGGTCATCTGTGTCAAAAGCTTTTCTAAGATCAAAAAAAGTACCTAACTTATACTTATTTTATTAAAAGCGTGAGAAATCTACTGAACAAACTATTGAGTCAACCCGAATTGTTCGCAATAAACAATCTTATTCGTTACTAATATTGTGGCCTTTAGCTGTAAAAAAAAGTAGTATCTGAAAATATTTAAAAAACTAAATAACTTATAATTTTTGAATATATAATTAAAATTTTAAACACTATCAATTTTATAAACCTTCAATTATCCAAAAAAAAAGAAGAAAAAAAATTAACGCATAAGATTAACTTTAAATCAAAATAAATAAAAATTTTGAAAGCTTCAAGTATTATAAATAAAAAATATTATTCATGAAAGAAAAAAAAAATAGAAAAAAGAAGGAATAAAAAAATACTATTAATAAATATTATGTTTATTTCTAAATGAACGACGACTACATTTTTAATACAGCGAATCATATGCTAACATATTTATGCGTAAAAAACAATGTTTATTAAACACTACTTTTGAATTCATCTTATTTTTCTTGGATTCTATTTATTATTATGTTATTTTAACTGAGAATATACAGGTTGTCATGACATTATTTATAAATCTTCTATATATATAAAAGGCAATGTGTGTGTGTGTGTGTTTGTTCTCTATAGAAATCCAAACCGCCGGACCGATCTGGATGAAATTTGGCATGGGGGTAGTCCTCGAGGGGGAGAAGGTTCTTAGCTGGGTTTTGACCCCGAACCCCGATCCCCGGGGTCAAGGGGGCCCAAAAATGGGCCCCCCTGACCCCGGGGTCAGGGGGGACCATTTTTTAAGCCCATTTTTTAGGCCCATTTTTGGGCCCATTTTTGTGTACAGATATCAGGTAAGCCAGTTTAAATATTGGCCCGGGCAACGCCGGGTAACTCCAGCTATATATATAAAGGGCAATGTGTGTTTGTGTGTGTTTGTTTGTTTGTTCTGTATAGAAATCCAAACCGCCCGACCGATCTCGATGAAGTTTGGCATGGGGGTAGTCCTCGAGGAGGAGAAGGTTCTTAGCTAGGTTTTGACCCCGTACCCCTACCCCCGGGGTCAAGGGGGCCCAAAAATGGGCCCCCCTGACCCCGGGATCAGAGGGGACCATTTTTTGGGCCCATTTTTGTGTACAGATATCAGGTAAGCCAGTTTAAATATTGGCCCGGGCAACGCCGGGTAACTCATGCTAGTATAAAGATAAAGCAAAAGAAAGTATACAAAAATATCACAAAGTTTCGTAAAGCTTCTTGATGACAACCAGCTGGTTACTTTATCAATATTTTATAAAAACTAAACGATTTTGAATTTAATATAATCATTATTGTTTTGAATTTATTACAACCATTATTGTTTTGAATTTAATATAATCATTATTGTTCTGAATTTAATATAATCATTATTGTTTTGAATTTATTATAATCGTTATTGTTTTGAATTTAATATAATCATTATTGCATTTATAAACCAATCATGTGTTTTACAATTAAAAATGTAGAATTTTTTGAAAAAGCATAGCACTTAGTTTAATTATTTCCTTTAATAACATGTTAGTTTTGTTTGTACTTATCGCTTACAAGAAGGCGCCTACAAAAAGTCTCTCTTTGAATTTTGATGAAGTTTAAGTGGAGTTTTTATGTCATTTTTGAGTTAATTTAGTCTAATGTGTTACTAAAAACCACTTGGCAAAATCACAAGATATTTGATACTGGTTTTTTAGATTATTTAGTAAACATTTAATGCAAACATGATTAAAAAAACAATGAAACTAAATTCAAAAAATAGGATATGATATAATTAATGCAAATATTTGCATTTAACTGTAAACAAGTAAAATAAAGTTTCAGATTGGAGTGTCCACTGTTTTCCTTTAAGCAAAATATAACCAAAGGCTGATTTTCAAAAAAATGAATCAGGATAAACTAGTCAAATTAGAGAGGAAGATATTTTTTAAATAATTAAAGAGACCGATATTATGAAGTTTAAAGTAATAAAGACATTATGAAGTTTAAAGAAGTATACTGTGAGTAGTATTTAAAAATTTCAGTTCTAAATAGCTACACAAAAAAATATCAAAAAACAAATTTTCTCTGCAACTGGTTTTTTGTATAAAATATTTGTCCTCGGTGGAATCATTTACAAGATTTCCTTATGATTCCGTTAATAAAAACATGCAATATTAGTTGTACGGATTCTTTATTTTTTATGTTAACTAATTATCAAATTATCAAAAAATTATTCGCGGATCCGTTTTTTTATTACCAAGTATCAGCGGTTAGTGAAAATGCGATTTTTTTTTTTTTTTTTGGTACTTCTTTGGACTTTTTTTCAATTTACGCAATAATTTCTAACTAATTACGCAATAGTTTAACTAATTACGCAATAATTTATAACTAATTTTTATTTTTATTTTAGGGTGCTGAAATCAGACTTTTTTTTTTAGATTTAAACGTATCTCTATTTTTTTTTTTATTGCAACAATAAAATATTTCCTCTATAATAATAATTCTTAATTCATCTAGCTGTTAGAATCTTAATTGTTCAACCAACTTTTACAAATGCGTATGAACAACTAACAGCGGTATGGAGGGTTGTAAGTAAACTCGACACTAACAACTAGATGCAAACTCGTTACATTTTTATACCGTTAATGCAATCATACCATAAATAATCCAGCAAAAATCATCTAAAGACTAATTATTTTTAAAAACAAAATAAAGTAAGAACGAAGGTTAAGTTGCCAAAAAAAACGTTCCATTTAACCAAGCATTTTTATATCAACAATACAAATAAATTATAGATAAACTTAACATTAGCATTAAATTTGTAATAAATTTATGAATCTTAAATACTATTTATTATTTAAACTTTTTAAATAATTTTAGTCTATCAATTTTTTAAAAATTTATAGGCTCAAAATTATTTCAAAGTAATAACGAAACACCTAAAGGCTTTCAAAAAACTAAGAAAAAAATAACCTATTTTCATTTCCGAATAAGATCAATAAATTTTTTATTGATCTTATTCGGAATAACAATATATTTAACTCAATACAATATATTTAACTCAAGAGCAATGAAAAATAATTTTTTATAATTTTTACTTTCATCCGCTTCATAAATTCTAATAGGTGGTGTTAAATAAGTTACCTAAGGAGGAAAATAAAAAATATTGGTTACATTTTTATAGTTTAAAAAAGAATATACGAGTTATCTGTACAAAAAAAAAAATCGAAATTGCTTTTTTATAAAGTATTATGATAAAATTCTGGCAAAAAGTTGAGCATTAGCTTCATTTTTTTTCATAGATATGGCATCTGAATTAACAAAAAATATGCCAAATCAAGCAAAAAAAAAATGATGAGAACAGAAAGACTGTTTGCTTCTTGTGTCTTGACAAGGCTAGCCACTTCTTGACCAGCATCATAACAGAAAATGAGAAACAAATTTTGAAACAGCCAATTGATTTTAATGATTCAAAAGTCCTAACTGGCATTTGTAAACGTTCCCGCTCCAACCTCAGAAGGCTTGAGGAGGGAAAGCTTCAAACCTAACCACAGCTGTTTGACTTTTCCACGATCAAAGTCTGTCCTGTTACAAGAGATTCAGTTTGTGATTGTTTGGTTTGCTCAGTTGGCAAAGCAAAGCGCAATTTTCCATATCCTTTCGTAGCAACACAAACCTGAAGTAAACCAGAACTCAGTCGAAAGAAGATGTCTCAATACTTTTTGATTGTTAGCAAGGGTCTCCCACACAATTGTTCAAAGTCTACTTATCAAAATAATTTAGGAAAAATTTTCAATGAAGGACCAGAACTGACAGCAAAAGATCCACAACACAACAAAGGACTGTCTTATTCTGGTTTGAAAAAGCTGGTATCAACACTAAATCAAGTTGTTCCAAGTCAATTTGTTGAAAAGAACTTCGTCTCCAAGTTTGATCAGTTAAGCAGAACACTTTATAGTCATTTTACCGAAATTTGGATAAAAGTTGAAACTGAAAAATCAGGTGGATAAACTTGTCATTCACTGCAAAGACTTGAAACTCTTTTTAAGCAAGTTCTTGAAACTAGAAACCTCTCTGATGACTACATTGTACGGCTAGGAGTAGATGGTGGTGGTGGTTTTCTAAAATTAAGCTTTGAAATCGTGAAAAAAGATTTAGCTTCACAATCTTTGCCATCAAAACGGATACTCACCAATGCTCTGGCCAGAGATTCTAGTTTTAAGCGTCAACTACAGATTGCCATTTCTGAAGACATCCAGGAAAACTATAGCATGCTATAGTTTTCCTTGTTTGACATTGCTAGCAATGTCAGGCAAGTTTTTGATCTGGTAAACTTTGACGAAATTCCCTTAGTTTTTCCCTGAAGCTGGCAAATATCATTTGTGGTCAAATGAGCACAAATGATATTTACAAGCACATTCTAGTGCTCATTTATGCTCTTGGTGTGACATTCCATCAAAAGATTTTGCAAAGCGTGGATCTCTAAGAAATTTTAGATCAGTCAGAAGAGATTATCAGGCATTCAATGTGGCTGGTCCTAACATCAAGAAAGCAAGTTCATTTAGAAACTCTGTTTACCCATCATCAATGCTTCAGATAAACCGTTTGTCCTTAATGTGCTTCAACCCATGAAGCTTCATCTGTTGTTTTGTGTCATAAATCATCTTCTACAGTTGCTTAAAAAAAAAAATGAACAATTCAGAGTCTCTTATTTACAACTTCAGGACACCACCATCACTCTCAAGATTCATGCTGTCATCCACCATGTTCCACAATTCATCAAACGCTATAGTTGCTCTTTGTTGATTTATTCAGAGCAAGCAACTGAAGCACTTCATCATCTTTTCAGTACCCAATGGCAAAGTAAAAGAAACTATTCAACCACCCTGAGTATGAAGACATGCTGCAAAGATGTATTACAAGCTTTAGCAGCAAAAAAATTGGCTAGGAATACTACAAATCAATTTAGACATTTTTCTCAAGAAAAAGCAATTAGAATTGAAAATTTACTTTGTCAAAATTGAAGAAAATTGTTATTTACAAGTAACTTTACTGCATAAAATTTGAAACAGATTTTCTTCCTTGGACGGTGTATCTAGATTTAGGGACTCGTGTCCCAGTAATCACCAATGATAGTACAATCATACCCCCAAGGGATTTTTTTTGGTCATGACATCAAGCAATATTTCATTTTTTTACAACAGCATTTTATTTAATTTTTTTGTTTTTGTTTGTTATCGAATTGCAACTTTTTTGCATAAAATTAAATTCTTAAAAAAAACAAAAATTTGAAGTTTAAAAATATTTTTGTATGTTTCCTTAAAAAATATTTTTTATCAAGAATTTTTAATTGTGTAATGATGCTCTACAGATTTAATATCTAATCTCGTTTAAAAGTTAAATATAGATGTCTAAGTTGCGTTCAAAATTCAAGTATGCTAAATACTTATAAATACACCAATACTTTTAATTTAACATTTTAGTGCATGGAGTTAACAATGTAAGAATAAGTCTTTGGAATTATATCTTTTACTGTTTTATAATTCCAAATAACGAGATAACAAATTTAACTGAGTTTGTTACCCAAATTCGAACTACGTACTTGAACTTCGAATTCCAAACTCGAACCTGACTTAAACTATAAACATCCAATTACTCATATAAATACCTTTGTATGAGTAAAAAAAATACGTTTTTATGTCTTTACAACACGTAGTACTGAATGTCAACTCTCATAATGGTGAGAAAGTTTGGTAGGTAATTTCTTTATTTTTGCTGCATTTTGAAAAGTTGATAGTAGAAATACGCGCTTTAAAAGTGTTTATTAATACAAAAGTTAATATTACATCCAAAAATATACTTTAACTCGGTAAAATCATTTGTTTAAAAAACGCAAACAATAAAAAAATTCTACATGTTATTGGTAACAAAGAAGAACCCTTAAGTTTAATTTGTCATTTAAAAACCAGAACCGGTCCTAGCCCATAAATTTTACCTATCAAAATAAAACTTTTTATAATCAGTCCTTTGTAATTTTTTTCACACAAGTAGAACAATTGGATGTACATTATACGCAGAACACAAATATGCAACTTCAAAGTTACACATGTTTGAAATCTTTTTGCACACAAGTAAAATAATTGCATGTACATTATACGTAGAACTGCTTTGAATAAATTACATAAAAAAAAAACATTCTGTCTAGTTTTGAATTAAAATTGCTAATCCTTAAGTAAATCTTTAAACTACGGTTTTTTATTGTTTAATTTACCAAGCGTTTTTGTTTTACCACTTTTTAAACACAACAAGACTTTACATAACTTTTAAATCTTGTAAAGCTGGTCGATAGTTGACGACTAGCTTTAATGAGTATGTTTGTCTAGTTTTACTTTAAACTCATTTTTTTGAATAGACCACTTCATGGGGTATTAAGTTTTATTTGATTTCAATTCTGTTGTTAAAGAAATTTTGACAGCAATTTTTTGAAAAAAATACCCCCTCCCCCCTTGTCCTTTATTTTGTTGGTAAACATAATGGCTTTCTATGCCAATGTATTTTATCAAACCTTTTCTCAAGTTTAATTGATTTTTCACTCAATGCATTGAGTGAAAAATCAATTATCCAACCAATCTCAGTCTAAAATTATGACTGGTCTTTTTTTAAATTAAAATCTGTTTTTAACTTCCCAGCAAACATTCTATAGCAGAATTTCACTGGATCTATATAGGCATATTAGGCGGACCGCTACAGTTTTGCTGATCGGTTACTTAGTGGACCATTACTGGCAGCCGCTAAAAGTGGCTAACCGATCATTAGCTACTATTAACATGTCTGAATGTTATCGGCTCGCTATTTATAGTTGCTGTCACTAATGGCAAACTAAGCAACCGATGAGCAAAACTTCAATGTACCGCTAGAAAATGCTCATATAAGTCCACTGCAAATCCATTAAAGTAATGTTTGCTGATTTGCTATTAAATATTTTCTATTTTTAACTCATTTGAGATAAATTTGAGGAAACATTAAAGAAACATTAGAGAAACATTAGAGAAACATTAGAGAAACATTAGGATAACTTTTGATTAAAATTTAAAAAATTTAAAAGATATGTTTGTAACACAACAATTGCAATAATGTCGTTGAGAAAAATTTTTTTCTTAATTTAGCAACTCCTTACACAATACAGCTCAAGTGCAAGTTTCAAAATTTTAAATTATTTTTCCTAAATTTTTCTTAACAGCTCCTTTAATTACCGTTAACATAAAACAAGAGCATTTTTAACTAAATAGTTTATCCAAGGCTCTGGATCTAAAAGTACAAATCAAGTCTATAATGTAATATAAAATAATATAAATATTATAATATAATATAGTTATAATATAATATAGTTATAATATAATATAAAATAAAAAATAAGTTTATATTTTTTAATAAAAAAATATAATAATTTTATAAAATAATAACACAAATTTTATTATTTTATTTTTTATTTTTATTTTTCATTTTTTTCAAAAATTTTATCAAAATTAAAAAATACATCTTAAACTATTATTTTTACTAAAAAGCTTTATTATTTTTATCATTTCCGATATTTTTTTAAATTTCTTGTTAAGCTTTTGATATTGGTTGGGAATAAACAAGTTTTCGGACTTTATTTGAAAATTTTATACAAAATTTTTTAATTCGCTGTTGTTTTTATTAAAGGTTTGAATCAAAGAATTCGATTACATCACATAAAAGACAACAGTAAAATGCGCAGTCATTAGTATTGTGTGTAACTGCTATAGTTCATAGTCCAT
The DNA here is from genome assembly GCF_038396675.1 of Hydra vulgaris. Lineage (NCBI taxonomy): Eukaryota > Metazoa > Cnidaria > Hydrozoa > Anthoathecata > Hydridae > Hydra > Hydra vulgaris. Next base: position 21,762,238 of record NC_088925.1, read on the forward strand.
GAGATAGAATTTACGTTAAGGGGTTTGCTAACTCTCAGTCTAGAGTTTGCAAAACCCTCTAAAATAATGAACAGATTAAAAATTTGAATATTTGAAAATTAATGTTATTTTTCTTAAACTGAATTAGATTCTTGCTAACTTCCTAACCAAAGTTTTTTAAGCAGTTTTTAAAACCAGACTGAGACTTAAAAGAAGATATATATAAAAAAGATTCCTTTTATTAAGATATATTAGATGTATATGTGTGTGTGTTTGTGTGTGTGTGTGTGTGTGTGTGTGTGTGTGTGTGTGTGTGTGTGTGTGTGTGTGTGTGTGTGTGTGTGTGATTGTATGAGTGTGTCTGTGTTTATGTGTGGGTCTGTATTAACATAAACATTGATATCTCAAAAAAAGTTTAAAAAACTTTATAGATAGTTTAACAAATTATTGAAATTTAGATAAAAGTTGGGAATTATAAATATAGAATATAAATTATAGTTGTAAACTATAAATTCTAATTATGAAATATAAATTATAATTATAAAATATGATAAAATTTTAAATCATTTTTTTTTATATCCTATACCATATATCTTAGCTAAAAAAAATTTTTATCAAAATTTTTTTTGATAAAACATTTTAAATTATTCTGCTTTGTTATTGTAAACAAAATTCAATTTTAGAAATACTGAAATGCATTAAAAGTACCTAAATGCAGTTAGCGAAAAACAAAATTTGCTTAAGCGATACAACAACAAAAGATTTATCTTGAGCTATTGCTAATTTGCTTTATTTATAAAAAGTTTATATTTTTCAGACAGTATTTTTTATCCTCTTTTAGAAACTGGTTTTAAAAAAAATTATTTGGAATGGCTTATGTGGGGCATATTGGGACAACAAGTTAGTAATATAGTTGACTTTATTACTACCATTTTGCGATGCTGTTAACAATTTGATTTTTTATTTTTAATGTAAAATACATTTTTTGTTATTTAGAAAACCAGTATTAGTAATAAATTCAAATAAGTTGTTATTTTTATAACTTAATTTTAATTATTAATAGTGTTTAAAGTAAACAACGATAGTAAGAAATTATATAAGAAAGCTCAATTATCCAAAATGGGATGAAATACAGTTTTAGCTGTGAGTAAAAAGAAACTTAGAATTAGAAAAGCTGCTGATGCATATGTCATGTTTAAGTTTGCTCTACATTGACATATTACTAATAAGCCAGCTCATCAAAAATGTGCCAAATTGCTTCAGGATATTTTTTGTGTGATATATGTAATCCATAATATTTTTTGTTTAGTTATAAATTTAACTGAAGTTACTAATTTAATAGTATATACTAGTTTTGTCCTACTTAATTTTCAAAACAATTTTTTAAGTTTGTTTGTTAAAAGTATTTTATAATAAAACATAAAAAGTTTTTTTTATTTTAGTTGTTATTTCTTTTTTGTAGTGTATGAGTGTATGGGCGTATAGTTTGTATGAGTATATTACTTTTTTAAGAGTTTATTGTCTGAGCATTTTTAAATGATAAAATGCCTTTTTATCATTTCTAAAGTTTTACAATTAACAATTACAATTAACCACCGACTTGCAGAATGTAGAAATTTTTTACTTTGGTTGTCTTTTGTCACTATGCAACTTATTAGAAAGCTTATTTTTTTAATAAGTTTTCTAATAAGTTGCATAGTGCTTTAATATGTTGAATAGTTCTCTAATATGTTGCATAGTTTTCTAATATGTTGCATGGTTTTCTAATATGTTGCATAGTTTTCTAATACGTTGCATAGTTTTTTAATATGTTGCATAGTTTTCTATACAGTTTTTACTAAAAAGTATAAAGTATTTTAGAAGAAAATTCTTTATCGTTTTCTCAACACTTTTTACTGCCGTTTCTATTGAAACTCTTTTAGATCTTATGTTTAAAAGTTTATAGAAAATATTATATAGGAAACCAATTTTTTGTTCGGTTGAAAATACAGTAAAATACTCCGCTGACGTTATTCAATGTATTTTTTTTGGCACATTTAAAAAGATAATAAACTGTTACAAGCACGACGTTAACACGGTTTTGGCACGATATAATCACGATTTTGGCACGATATCAGCGCGATGTTTAATTTTCTTTTCAGACCCAAATTAAATTGTTTTTTTGTAAACTGATATGTTTTCGTTAAAATTTTTTACATTTAATAATTTTTATTTACATTTTCCAAAACCTGTCACTAATAAACATAACAAACACAAGATTTAATGAGGATCGAAGATTGTAAATATATTATTATAATGTTATGCCTACTATATTATTATTAATGTAGGTTTCAAATTTAAAATTCGGCTTAGTTTTAAAACTTGAGAAGCTAAATATTTTTGTAAAAAAAAATCCCATCGGAAACGCGTAATGTAAAAATAAAAATATTCTGCTTACAACAACAGTTCAAACTCATTTTAATCTTTTCAACTCCAAAGCTCTTCCAAAGTGGTGGTTTTTAGGTTGTGAACATACTTTTCGTGTTGAAGAATAATTATGACAAAAATACTTTTAGGTAAATAGTTTTTGAAAATTTACCTATTAGATATATGCTTGTTCGCTAATTTACATAGTATCTAAATATATTTAAATTATTATGATAACTTGATAGTTTGTTTGTTTTGTGTTGTATTTATATATATTATAATTAGATTACACATGTGTCTTTTTTTGTTTTTTTACATGAACCTGTATTATCTGCTTGAAGAACTTTAGGTAAAGTGACAAGCTTCTCTCGGAGTTGCCTGTTTGAGTCATTCTTTTTGTCCACTTTTACCTTGTAGTTTTAAAGATTAACAGATTTTAGTCTCTTAAAACAGTGTCTGCAGAAGGTTTTTAATTTAATAAAAATACTCTTGGAAATATAGTTTTGAAAATGCGATGGGATGTAGAAGACATAATAACAAATAATATTATCCACGAGGATTTTTTAATATACTGTCTAATTTATTTGACTTATTTACTCCAACTTATTCGACTTGATTGCTCCAACTTATTTAACTTAACTACTCCAATTTATTTGACTTAATTACTCCAACTTATCTGACTAGTGTAAAATAAAATAGTTAGATTAAACTTAAATATAAAAAAGATTTAAATACTTTCTTATTTCTGGTAAATATTGTCTGACTGGTATTTTTTGGTCTGACTGGTATTTTAGTGTAGTTAAGCTGTATAAATGTCGTTTTTAAAATATAAAAAGAAATGAAAAGAATCGTAATCATGAATAACATCACTGAGCAAAAAATAAAATGCAAAAAATAGAATAGAATAAGCACTTTAAAGCGAAAATTGCAATATTGGTAATCAACTAGTAATATTAAAGTAAAAACAAAATAATCTTTTACAACAAAAAACTTTAAATCTACTATTTTTTAAATACAACCGTAAACTCAAGTGGACGATCATTTTTGAGCCTGTAAAAAATAAATAAAAATTTATGTGCAAAGTTATTTGTGCTTTAAACAAATAAAAACAATCAGATTAGGGCTGTGTATAAAAATAATTTAATAATAAATTTTAAAATGCTAATTATATGTGAATATAATAATTATGACACTTATAAACAGGGGTGCCAAGAGCTTTCACGCCTGATTGTCGACCATATTTTTCTCAATATTTCCTTGCGCCCATGGTTTTGTATGTATACTATTTTTATTTTAGTAATATTTTACACCATATTTAAAGAATAAACACACACACACATACACACACACACACACACACACACACACACACACACACACACACACACACACACACACACACACATATATATATATGAAAATTAAAATTAAGTAAAGAAAATAAAGTAAAATAATAGCAGTTATAGAGTCGTTAAACTCGCTTTTATGAATGAAGAAACTCGCTTTTATTAATGAATTTTTATTAATGAATTTTTTATTAATGAATTTTTATTAATGAATTTATTAATGAATTAAAAAGAAACTCGCATTTATTAATGAACAAGTATTTATACTGTTTTTGACTGTACTTCCAACACCTAAAATTACTTTAAAGGATTAAAAATCTAAGCCTAGACTTAGAGGATCAAAATCAAAAAAGTTTAGTGATTTCATCTCAGACCTGAAAAGATTAAGATTATTGAAGTATTTACTTATCAAAGTGCATTTAAATGCTTTGGAAAATCACAATGAAATATTATATTATATATAAGTTAAACTCCAACAAAAAATATACATATACTACTTTGAATGCGGAGTAATTACGGTATAGTATTTACTAATATTTAGTTTCTACAGGTTTAGTTTACATATATATATATATATATATATATATATATATATATATATATATATATATATATATATATATATATATATATATATATATATATATATATGTATATATATATATATATATATATATATATATATATATATATATATATATATATATATATGTATATATATATATATATATATATATATATATATATATATATATATATATATATATATTGTGCATCAACCTAAAACTCCAAATGATTTGAAGAAAAGTAAGATGGTAAAAATTAATAAAGGTGGCGAAGATACATTAAGGAACATGGCCGACGGCACGGGTTTCAAAGTGGAGGGGCACAATCGTCAATTTCTAAAAAAGTCCTCTAATCTAAAATTTTCAAAAACAAAAAAAAGGTCCTTTAAAAAAAAGTGGGAGGTGGGAGGGGGGCACGGGGCCGACGACACTGGGGACTCCCTGGCCCCCCAGTGTTGTTGACCCTGAGGAGTTAAGTTGCATGGCCAGAGGTAACGAAGTTAAAGTTCATTCTCAGAAGGAATAATTGCCAACAAAATAAGTAGCAACCGTGTATACGAAGACTACTCCGAACCACACCACACCAACATCAGATCACATTAGAGTTAGAAAAACCACTTTAGTTTTCATGTCGGGAGATTCTTCTGAAGTTTCTAATTATAAATCTCTCGATTCTTCTTGCTTTTCTAAAATACTCAAACGAATAATGTATAATAGACTATTCTCTTTTCTAAAAGCAATTAATACTTTATATAACTAAAATTTTGGGTTTTAAAAAGGTCAGTCAACTGATCATGCTATTCGTAAACTTGTTCATCTTATTTTTCGAGCCTTTGAAAAAATAAGAGAATACATTAGGTATTCTTATAGATCTTAGACAAGTCTTTGATACAGTTCATCTTCATATTTTATTAAACAAACTAGTTAATTACGTTAAGAATTTGAATCTTGAGTTAAGAATAACTCAAATAAGAGTTGAATAAGAGTTAAGAATTTGAATCTTGTTTATACACCAAGTTTCAAGTTAGTACCTAATTCCGTTTATTTATAATTGTAATTTAATGACAAAAACCAAGCCAAATGTTGAGTTGGCATAAATCAAGAAAATTGAAAACTGCATATTTTTGCAAAGCTTTAAATTCAAAGTTGATAATTGCATATATATTCTAAGTATAAAAAAAGGCAATAGACATTTTTCATTCCGTAACCTTCTTCTTAATGGCGCCTTACTCTTCTAAGTCTGATACAATGACGCGATTGTGCCCTACCTTTATCCCGGAAAGAAAGGATCTATTTTTTAATTCACGTGTGTTGTTTTAAATGCAAACATTGATTGTATATAATATTATTAATTAGAAAAAATACATAAGTACTTGCATTCACATTGATAGAGCTTAAAAATATGTTACTTAGAAAAGTCAAATTCCTAAAAGCCAAAAAAAGACTCACATCATAAAGTCAACGAAGAATTGTCCTCCATTTAATTGTCTCAGATTTGATTCGTTTTTGGAGCTTTGAATCTATATTAGTAGAACAGGTAAGCCGAATAAATGCCTTTTTAAGAAAAAATGGCTATGAAGAGGAATTAATTAATCACTATGTTGAGCATAACATTCTCCTGGGTGGATAAGGTTCCTCCTTCCGACTCTGATGAATCACATAGAAATCTATTTAACTCAAATACAGGTGAATGGTTTGAAATTCTCGATGATCCAGAATTCTCTGAATCAAGGTTAGTATTTAATACAGTTTTTTAACCTTTTTAGGTTGTAACCTAAAAATATTAAAATGCTGCTTGAAAAAGTAGCGCTTTTATCGTAAAATCGTCAAAAATATTCTCATTTGCTTCAACTTCTTCAACAACAACGTCACTCACCCATGAAAAGCGCAAAAGAACACAGTTGTAAGCGCTATCAACATTGACTGACTTGAACCAAAATTCGATAAGCTAGCACTAGAGATCGACTGAAATTCTGTTTCGATATCGGTTTTGGCCGAAATTTCAATTTGAACCGACACCGAAATTTCGGCTCGTTATTTTTTATAAATTCAGTAAAAAATAAAATTTCGTTTAAGAAACGTACCGAAAACCGAAAATTTTGTAAGATTTTAAATTTTTATCTTATTTAGAAAAACAGTTATTTTTGAGAATTTTACAAAATGTTTTAAGAATTTTTACAAAAATTTTGAGAATTTTTACAAAATACCTCGAAAATACCTCTTGTTTTGCAGAGAAAATCTGCCAGTTGTTAACTTTAGCTATTAACTTATATTCAATATAATCAAAAATTGAGATTTAATACATAAGTTGGCAATATAATATTGCCAACTTATGTATTAAATCTCAATTTTTGATACACGTGTAATCAATTCTAACATAATGCGAGTTTTAAAAAACAACAAATGTAATATTGATTCATTGATCATTTTTCATAATCAACAGAGGTAAATGTTTTTATGCCAGCTAGTGATATTTTTTCTACTTTAAAAAATGTTCAGCTTGGTTTGCTGCGTTGTTTCTAGAACCAGTGGAAGAAGTATAACCCAATAAATATGGGCATCATGTTAACGTCCAATCAGTATTGTTGCAGCTTCTATTAAAATGTGTATTTATGATGTATCTTTCTAAATGATGTGAGCCTTTATAAAACAGAAAGCTCTAAAACTAAACGCTGATGTGTATTTCTAGATGATGTGAGTCTTCCTAAAACTAGAAAGCTCTGCAGTTTGTATCACAAGGTGGCTAGATCACAAAAAAAAACAAGTGGATGAAACAAAACAAGTAGGCTTTGAGTTGCATGTCTATTACTACGAATCAATAACATTTTATGGTAGCTCATCTTCACAGTTTTGGTCAAAAAATGTGTAATGTAAATCTATATTGAAATCTAATTGTTGTATATTTTCAGATCTTAATAGTGTTGTGTGTTTCAATATACAACATTAAGACTGAAGGAGTATAAACCACAAAACCACAACATTACAATAGTTCCATTTTTTTTGTAAAAGCCCTTTTTTTAAAAATAGAAATTTATTTTACATTAGATCTGAAGGGGGTAAACAAAAAGTAAAATAGTTGCTAAGCAGCATATTTTTTACCTTGTATTATTTTTTCTAAATATCTGCTTTTATTTTTTAAGTATCTGCACATGTAAATATCTGTAAATGAAATAAATATCTTTTTTTAATTCTCCTTGTATGTTATGAGTTTACTCAATTCAATTTATATTTTAGATGTTTTGGGCTACTACTTTTTTTTATCCGCTGTTTTTGCAAGCCCTATTCTTACGCTTACTGATCATATTGAACAATGTCAAGTAATTGGAAACTTCTCAGAGGAATCTAATATTAAAAGAATAGCAGACACATCATGGTTAAATGGTTGTACTGGGAATAAATTTATAACAGGAGTTTGGTCAGAAGATGTCACTGGAAGATTTGTCAAAGCAAAGTGCTGTGGCAATTTGACAGACAATCATTTTACTTGGGAAATAAGAGATCTATCTTTTTTTCATAAAGGAAGTTCTGAAGTTAATGAAAAGTGGAATATTGAATGTGATAAACATGCGATAATTACAGGTAAAGTTGAGCGTATTAGTATATTTATTTATTTCTTTGTTCCTAAAACCAAATAGCAACATTTTATGAGTTTTATCAGTTTGTACTTAAAGGTAACAATTGACTACATTCCAAATAATGTTGTTATACATTAGGGATTCTGAGTCCCAATAAGGACTCTGGAATTAAAAGTCACAAAAAGATTACTTTTTCCTAGTTTTTAATATCCTAAAAATTTAAAAAAGTTTATAGATTACTAATAGGAAAAAAATTAATACTTTTAGTTAAGAGGAATAATCGTTTTTTGAACCCAAAGTCCTTACGTATAATGGCGGTAAGAACTCCAGGATTCCTGGACTCTGGGCTTAAAAATAATAAATTCCAAGTCATTAAAACTCATAAATTTTTTTCTTATAGCAGATCATAAGTTAACTAACATGTTTAGAATTTCTGGACACTGAAACAAATAGAGATATAAAGCCAGAGTCCTTTTGGGATTTCGGTTTTATATTTCCATCCCTGTTATACATGATGTTTTTCCATCCCGCATACCTGTTTTACATGATGTTAAGTGACACAATTATGTTGGTACAACTATTTTCAGCATGGTAGTCCATGCTTTACTTAAATTTTCTTATATTATTATTATTACTACATATAATTTTCTGTTTAAGTATTGTATTAAGCTTTTGTTTTTTATTTTTCATTATTTACTTAAGTTAGTACCTATACTATATGTATATATTCCATGAAATGTAAAATCTATTTCAGAATACTTTTGATTTGATTTAATTCCTAGACAATGCTAGTTCCGTAGAAACTGCTGTCTTAGTACTAGATAATGGATGCATTTGATCATGAACTGATTCCTGAATCAATGTAAGATTGTCAGCACTGGTTATAAATTCATTGTCACTAAATGATATAAATGATAAAATAAAGCCAGGGTCTGGACTGGGTTTGTGACCGGGGCTGCATAAACATTTATACATCCTAAAGTATATTTTTATTATTCAAAATTTATGTTGTATTTTATATATATGTCAGGCCTTTTTAAGAAGCGTTATGCAGCTCGCATTTTGCTTGCGAAAAGGCGATTTGCCTACGCGTTCAGCAGTTTTGTGCTACGCAAAAACTTTTATCTTTTAGAATATTTAAATTATCTTTTGATGTCATTAACGTGACGTTTATTCATAAGAAATAAAGTGGTAAGTAAAAGCATTTAACTGCAATTGTAAACTAATAGATTTTTTTGTTAAAGAAACAGTTTGTTTAATAATTTTTTTGTTGTTGTTAAAAATTAGTTAAAAAAAATAAAGTGTTTTAAGTTTTATCTTAAGGAGTTAAATATATAAATTCCTTTTAAATACAAAAATTATTTTTTGTCATAATAGTTTAAAAAAATGCACGATTAATTTTGATGTTTTATTAAAAGATATTTTGTTTATTGTTAATTCAATAACGTAAAGTTTTAATGATGTTCGTTTAACATATGAAAATAAATTATGATCACGAATATGTTATCGGTAACTGATAAATAAAAAAACTTTTTAGTTAAAAACATTATTAAAAAGAGTTCACAAAATAAACAAGAAAAAATTTATTAACAGTTAATAAAATAACCAAAAACCAACTGTAAAATTATAAGAAAATAAACAAATATTACGTTTTATGAAAAAAATATTTTTTTCAGAATAAAATTTAGTTCATATTTGAAAAAAATGATAAAAATGATTTTTCAAATAAGAACTAAGGTTTTATTTGTAACTTTAATTACAGTGAGAAAAAAAAACTGTATGATTTTTAATGCATTAATAAAATAACTTTAATTACAATGCGGTTCTTAAAAATACACTAGTGACGCAATATAACTTCTAACAATACAAAATATATTTGCTGAGTTGAGTTACTTTGAAAAGCGTTACGCATTTTCGTTACGCAGCGAAATCTCGAAACAAGGCCTGATATGTGCATATAAAAACATCATTATGATCAACATGATCATTATAATCATCATCGTTATAATCATCATTATCATCATCATCATTATCATCATCATTATCAACATTATCATCAGGCTTTAGCCTTTGTTTATGCTGTTTCTCTAATATAAACAATCTAGAGCATTTTTTTTCTTAAATAAAGATCATTCATACAATATGATAATACTCTCTTCAAGTTACTTCTACCTCTATCATTTTCTTTTAAAGCTGCTAGTTCTCTACATGCTGATACATAAATCAATTTTTTCTTTTCTGACAAACATTATTCCATAAAACATTTTTTTCTAATCTGTCTAAGATTATCACTTCTTTTGTTGTCTTGCTGGAGTCACGTCGCATATTCATCTGATCATCATCTCTTTTTGCAAATACTACACCATATAAATACTAAAGTTTATATAAATA